>NC_056738.1:333326151-333416151 GCF_019279795.1 Protopterus annectens | reverse complement strand
GTGTGTGTGTTTGTGTGTGTGTGTCTATGCAATTTAAACTAGCCGTTTGTATGAGAGATAAAGTGTGCGTGATACTGGGTCACAAAGTATGTGTGTGTATGAGTGTGTGGCTATGTGAGAGCAGAGAAAAGGTAGATGTGTTTTTGTGTGTGTTTGTGTTTGTGTACGTGTGTGAAAGAGAAGAGAGAAGGTGTGTGTATGTGTGTGTGTGTAAGAGAAGAGAGGTGTATGTGCGTGTGTGTGTGCTTGTGTGTGTGTGTGTGTGTGTGTGTGTGTGTGTGTGTGTGTGTGTGTGTGTGTGTGTGTGTGTGTGCGCGTGTGTGTGTGTGTGTGTGTGTGTGTGTGTGTGTGTGTGTGTATTGTTTTGAAGTTGCATAAACACTAAATTATGCATTTCTCAAAGAGGAATGCTGCAAACAGCAAGGGCCTCCACACCCATGCTATCTGAGATAATGGTACCACAGAATACATTTAATTCCCCAAGACACCACACTATTGATGCTGGTATACATATCTTACCAACCAAATGTTTGCCATCACATGTTTCAGTGTTGATCACAGCTCATTTACTATATATATGTGGTATTATTTGTGCTGCTTAACAAAACAAGAAATTTAACAGTGCATCACATTACACTGTGAAACTTTTTACAATATTTTTAACGTGGTATTTTAAGCACACATTGCTGTACCTTTAAAGAAAAATACTGCTACAGATCACATATATATATATATATATATATATATATATATATATATATATATATATATAAAAAATGAATACACCATTACTGCTTTACAATTAAGGTATTTTATACATTCCAGAAACATTACTTTACTGTTTTATTCAGTCATTCTCTGATATTTAATTTAACCAATTCAGTGTTGTGAGGGAGCAGGAGACCCTCATAGCAAGCAGTGGGTGCAAGGTAGACAAATCATGGGTATATTGCCAATCTATAAAAGGAAACACACACACACACACACACACACACACACACACACACACACACACACACACACACACACACACACACACACACACATGCACCCACAAGTGAGTACGTCATATTATATATACTCGCAGACAATTTGGAGGATTGTCAGTTCACCAGTGCCCTACCTTTTGGCGACAGTTAGAGGTATGAGTCAGTGCCCAGCATCAACAGCTTCCAGATTTGTTTACAGAACCTACTAATGCACATTGGTATCTACATAGCTACAAGAGCAGAAGGTTTCCAAATCAGATTTATTTTATCCAGTGATCAGATTGACCTGATACCCACATATTGACAACAACAGTAGCTTGTTATAGCAATGATTATTTTATACTTTAGTTTAGTATTAAGAGTAATAGAGTGCACAGTTCTTTTAGATATGTTACAATTACTGATGTATGTTTTGTAAAGGTGTAGCTAATGTGACATCAGTGTGTATATGCTAGAAGTGTGGTGGGACAGAAAGTAGAATGCAAAGTGTTTTACATGCCTATTGCCTATTATTTCCCTTAAGATTTTTTGTTAATGCTGTAAAGGGACTTTAACTGGAGTTTCTGTGTGAATGTATATTTTCAGAGTTAATGTTAAACTGGGGAACATTTTCACAATTATTTGAATGCTGGTATCCCACAATTCCATTGGAGTGGGCGGAATTACATTATTATACACTCAAATTTTATGTTTAATTAGTGTCCAGATATTTGGCCAGTTGTACTTACTTTTCATGGGCCTTTGTCCAGATTTTTGATGTCTCCAGGTTAAGAGGCATGATTCATAATAGATCATTAGAATTAGTCTGGAGCATAATTTACTTCATTTTTTTAGCACTGCAAGGAGGTAAAAAAACAATGATGACCAGACTCCGGCCCTGCCTTGGCACTGTGGGACTATGACCCACAAAATCCTCCCCTAACACTAGGACAATTCTAGCCTGCTAGAGATTATATCCTTACTTTGGTCTTGACAATGTTTTGTTATGTTCTATTTAAAATTCTTTTTGGGTTACGATTTTTAGTTTCTGAAAACAGACAAAATGTGAAAGGTCTTTTATAGGTCTTGTGCTGCTGGCTGTGTATGGTTTGGTCTAATTATTATTTGTGACTCTAGCTATAAAGACTAGTCATCATCTTCTTTTGGCTACTCCCATTAGGGGTCAACACGGCAGGTCATCGGCCAGCAGAACAACTGGCAGTAGAGTTTTATGGTGTTGAGTTGCCAGCCCGGCGCTCAACCTTCCTCACAAGGCACACGTACACACACACTCACACCTAGGGCCAATTTAAAATGTCCAATCCACCTGCAGCATGTCCTGGGAATGTGGGAAGAAACAGGAGCACCCAGAGGGGACCCACTTGAACACAGGGAGGACATACAGACTCCACACAGAAGGCACTCCAGTTGAGAATCAAACCAGAGAACCTCTTATTGTGAGGTGACAATGCTAACCGCTGCACCACTGTGCTGCCCAGCTATAAAGACTAATCTGATGGAGTTTTTTCAACTGTTAAATGCTATTCATCATCACTGTAACATTGTGTATACAACTTTAATAATACACTTATATGCATGTGCTTACTTGTGTAAGTAAATCTCAATATTATAATTGATAAACTATACTTATGTAAAAGTAATGTGTTACTTTAGCAACTAGTAATAGTAATATATTACCTTTTTGAAAAGTAATAATTAATAGTAATATATTATTTTCACTAAAAAGTAACTAGTAATAGCAATTTATTACTTTTATAAGTAACTAGCGCATGCTAATATATACTGAACAAAAAGTTTAGTGTGCATTGCCACACCATTTGTAACTGAAGTTTACATCATATTGACAGCTCCTTGTAACATGGTGTTTTAATAGTCAGTGTTAGTTCAGTAAAGACTGGATCATCATCTATACAGCAATGTGTGGTTTATTGTCTGCTATCAGCATGAACCAGTGACATAAGATACCAGACACTTACACTGAGAGTGTTTACTGTTTAACCACAGGGGTATGCTCTACTAGGCAATATAGGCTGTATCTCTGAGTTCCTTATTTCAGTTATAAAATGACCCCCAAACCTAACAAATAAATAAAGATAAATGCAAAGTGTAAGCAAGTAAGCAACAGAGGAAATCAAAAATTAGTAGAAAAAAAAAATGAAACCTTGGATTAAACTGCTAATGACAGCAAGAGTCATACTGGGTTTATCTCATATGCAAAAGGTACAGTGTTTCATTCTTACCTTTGGGTTGAGGAATATGGCTAGGCTTAAAATGGCCAACAAGGGTACATAGCCTAGTACTAACCTTTGAACTTAGACACACACACACACACACACACACACACACACACACACACACACACACACACACACACACACACACACGTAATTCTTTTGTTACTGCAAAAAAAAAAAAACCATGATAGGTATACATCCAATTCTCATGCTAGTTATCAATAAAGGAAGAGTCTGAGCTAAAATTAACTGCATTTTAATTAAAACACACATTTTATAAAAGCCCAGTAGTAATCCTAAATATCAAAACCAATAACTATCTGTATACTGCATTATGTGCACCTATCCTATTTTATGATACTCTTTAGCTGATTAAACACCAAATGAAAAAAGGTTTCCAAAGCCCTATACCAATCTCTGGCTCAGACATACGGTATTATACTTTGGGCAACGCAATTTATTATTTTGCAAGTCTTCAGTAATTGTGATTATTTCAAGGTATGCTAATGGAGATCTCAAGAAGGCTATTAAGAATGCAGAGTACAGTGAGTCCTCATTTTGATGGATTCTTCTCCTTAGTTCACCTAGGCAACAAATGGACATTCAGACTATTAAGCAACATACACTGAATACTTAGCCCTGGCCCCTGACCATAACTATCAACTGTCCAGATTTTTGCAGCATGTCCAGATTTTCACCTGAAAAAATGTGTGGTTTTCTAACAAATCAGTGAGGACTGAACTCATTAAATAATGACATGCATTTGTGTCTCAGACTTTCCTTCAGAAAATGTATACTAAAACCAATCCTGTTATTCTAGCAACTTTCTAAGTTTAAACTTTATAAGAGCCATATTTAAAGCCTGCCCTTCTTTTTGGGCCTCTGACCCCATTATTTCAGGCTTTGTCCAGATTTCGTGCACTAAGAGGCTGACAGGTAGGCCCCCTGACACTGCTTTCTTGAGAGGCACAGACATGTTACTTTTTTAATGACCAAGAAGAGACTAGCAATATAACTTGGTAGGTTGAGTAGCATGCCCCACATTGGGCGTGTAGGGGAGCCTGCCCCCCTGAAAAAAAAAAACACTTAAATTTTAGTGAGCTTGATCATCAGGGGGGTTAATTTTCAGTAAGTCATAGTGGATGGATTTACTATATCCTTGTTTTAAAATCAAGAAGAATATGCATTAACATTTATGCTTGGCTTTGCCGCATTGCTGCATATCAAGTAGTCTAACTGCATGCTTTGCTTTCTTTCTCTAAACATCATGGCAATCCCTTTAGTAGAATGTCCACATTTTCACAAGCATTTCACTGACATCAAAATGAATAATTTCCCCCAACAATCACTTTAGTAGTTTGTCTACGTATGCACAAGCACTCAAATGACCCCAAAATGAACCATTTTCTACAAAGGTCCCTTCAGTAGTTTATTCATGTATGCACAAACACCACAATGAAACACTTCCCCCCAACACCCCCTTCAGTAGTTTATCCAGGTATGCACAAACACTCAAATGCTACCAGAACTAAAGAGTTCCCCCAGCAATCCCTTCAGTAATTTTGAGTACTTAAATGACACAAAAATGAATAATTTCCCCCAACAATCACTTTAGTAGTTTGTCCACGTATGCACAAGCACTCAAATGACCCCAAAATGAACCATTTTCTACAAAGGCAAAGGTCCCTTCAGTAGTTTATTCATGTATGCACAAACACCACAATGAAACACTTCCCCCAACACCCCCTTCTGTAGTTTATCCAGGTATGTACAAACACTCAAATGCTACCAGAACTAAAGAGTTCCCCCAGCAATCCCTTCAGTAATTTTGAGTACTTAAATGACACAAAAATGAATAATTTCCCCCAACAATCACTTTAGTAGTTTGTCCACGTATACACAAGCACTCAAATGACCCCAAAATGAACCATTTTCTACAAAGGTCCCTTCAGTAGTTTATTCATGTATGCACAAACACCACAATGAAACACTTCCCCAAACACCCCCTTCAGTAGTTTATCCAGGTATGCACAAACACTCAAATGCTACCAGAACTAAAGAGTTCCCCCAGCATTCCCTTCAGTAATTTTGAGTACTTAAATGACACAAAAATGAATAATTTCCCCCAAAAGATCCCTTTAGTAGTCTGTCCCAAGTATGCACAAGCACTCTAATGTCAAGAAAATTAATCATTTCCCCCACAGGGTTGGGGGGTTTGACATAATGGGTAAGGTGTTTACCTTACAGACAGAAGGTACAGGGTTTAATTCTTGTGGGAGGTTTGGCATAAAGATTAAAGTCTTTGCCTCACAAAAGGTACAGGGTTCCTTTCTCAACTTGGGTTATTGGCTTGGTTTAAAATGGCCCTTGCGAGCAGTTAGCCTAGCATTCCCCTAAAAACCTATGACCAAAGATCCCTTCAGTACTCTGCTCAAGCATTCCATTAACACCAAAATGAAACATTTTCCCCCATGAACTCTTTAGTAGTCTGTCCAAGTAAACAAAAGCACTCTATTGACACCAAAATGAAAGATTTCCTTTAATGACCTCTTCAGTAGTCTGTCCAAGTATACACAAGCACCACAATGAAACATTACCCCCAGTGACCCCTTCAGTAGTCTGTCCAAGTATGCATAAGCACCAAAATGAAACATTACCCCCAATGACCCCTTCAGTAGTCTGTCTCAGTATGTACAAGCACCAAAATGAAACATTACCCCCAATGACCCCTTCAGTAGTCTGCCCCAGTATGTACAAGCACCAAAATGAAACATTACCCCCAATGACCCCTTCAGTAGTCTGTCCCAGTATGTACATGCACCAAAATGAATTAGTAAGCAATCATACTTGCTTCAGAGACTTGCTGTTTTTTCTGTCATATTATTCCTCTGCTTACACCAAATGTGCCCACAGTGAGTGATTGTGATTTGGAAAACACTACATTCCCCAGCTCACTATGGGTGCCAGTGATACAGCCCAAAACACTTTCTTGCACTGTGGCACTATCCCCTCTACATGCACAGCCAGTCACAGGTCTTTTTGTAGTGATGCCAAAGCAAGATAACTTAAGCAAGTGCAGAGGTACATAGGAATAGTTCAGACATCCATTTATGGCATACATGTTGCCGCTTCCCTTAAAGACAAATAAATAAAAAAAAAAAGTATCTGCTAACTTTTTTTTCTTGTACATCAGTGAGTTGCACCCTGGACAAGTCAGCACCAAGTATTATTGTCCCACTCACCCTGCCCTAGCTACACTGCTGTCCACAGCTATCTAGACACTTAGTGACAACATTCTTGGAATGGATAAAGGCCTAATTACTGAAGCAATTATTACTGACCTCACCAAAGCCTTTGATCTTGTTGATCCATCAGTTCTTCTAGACCATCTCAGTGAAATAAGCATTACTGATGACACACTGCCTTGGTTCAAAAACTACCCCTCTAACCACCATGGACATGGGCTTGGCATAATGGTTAAGGTTTTCACCTCATAAATAGAAAGTAAATGGCTTAATTCTAACCTGGGTTTATTGGCTGGTCCTTGTACTGCTCCTTTTTGGTGTTTAATTCTCTGAATTCAAGGCCAGTGTCAATGGTCTCTGGCTGACTAAATTTGCAGATAATTGCAAATTAGGAGCTGTCATTGAATCCTACACCAACACAGATATATCTCCAGGAAGGCCTGACACAGGCAAACAACTGGTGTCAGAGCCATGGACCAAAACTAAATGCCAAAATGCATAACAGTAACCTTTGGGAAGTCATCCACCCCTGGTAACTATCATATTGACAGCACACCCCTTACAGTTGACCCAGTAGTCAGGGACTTAGGGACACACGTAGACAGTAATCTATCCTTTGGCCATCATGAACATATAGTACTGAGAAAATCCTTCTATGTTGCATAACTTATAAACAAAGGTATAGCATCTAGGTCCAAGGAAGTCATTATTCTACTGTATTCAGCACTCATTAGACCTATCATTGAGTACAATACCCCCTTTGGTATGTACCTAACCAGGCATATCCAACAAATGGAATGTCCACAGAGGTTCCTCACTAAAAGAATACAGGGCATGTGTAAAATGTCCTGTGCAGACCACCTCAAGGTCCTATCCATGTATTCTGTCTCCTATAGGCTGATGAGGGGAGATCTATGCCTTGGCATACAGGGCATTGTCAGACCCCACTCTGATGGACCTACTACATATCCACAAAATAAACAACACTAGAATGACCTATTCAAAAGACTTAAACTTTGCAATAAATAGGACCTGATGAAGAAACAGGTATGTATTTCAGAGACTTCCCTGTCTCTGTTACAGGCTGCCCATCCATGAGAAGTAGAGTCCCTCCCTAACCCAATTCAGTGGGATGAGGAACAGGAAATTCATTCCTGGCTTGGTACCTATGTCTCTAATAGACACGGGCAACCTGTAAATGTTACATCTCCCAGCTTCTGCTTACTCTTATCAAGGGTATCAGAACTTGTCAGAGATTTGGGATGCATGGCTAGACATAAAAAAGTCCTTGTGCTCATTAGCCTAGCAAACAACTATGAACATTTCAGTTAATTTCAATTTGTCAACCTTTACATAAATCCCCCTTTAGAAAGGGGTCCCCTCAAGGATATATTCTGGCACCTTTCCTACTTACTATCTACATTAGCAAACTTCCTTTTGACTTACTCCATCTTCCTCACATGCTTTATGCTGATGATATAGTCCTATTCCATTCTCTCTCTTCTCTTGAACTCAAACGTCAGGCTGATTTGCATGCCTTTAATCAATGGATCAGTGGTAAACAATTAACAAACTTCTCTAAAACAAAAACAAAGCCTGTTTGGCACTAGGCAAAATCTCACTTCTATACCCAGGCTTCTAAAATCCTTGACCATCTTAATAACGCTATTGAAAATGTCACTTCATTTAAATAACTGGGGATTTGGTTTGATCCCTTCCTAAAATTCTAACTCCACCTGAACAACACACACAACAAAATCAACCCTCTACTATTCTGGGCTTATAGGATCACCCCATTTCTACCCAGACCCCGTAGAAATGCCATAGGTAAAGGTATCATACTGGCTGAGCTAGAGTACTGTCTCCTGCTAACTGGTGCAGCTTCTAAAAGAACTGTGTCCAGCATTCAGTCCATTTCAAATGCCGTCTGCAGATTCATCACTCTCTCCCTAAGAAGTGAACACCACTGCAAAACCACCGGAAAAGCTAACTGGCTGCCTGTGAAACAACATGCTGACTTTCTACTTTCCTCTCAGCTATTTAAACTTATCGAGAATTATACTTTCTCTCCACTTCCTTCCAGACTATTCAGAGAAGCACTAAGTTATAACCTTAGACATGCTAACCACTCATGTTCTCTCCTCCCAATCCAGGTATGTAGCACAGGTCATGCTCTCTCAGTCCTTAGTCCCAAACGGTGGGAATCTCACCCTTCTTTTATTAAAAGTCACTCTTCTTACCCTATTTTCCATTCACAAACAAAAACACATTTCAAGACTCTAGGAAAATGCAACTGCTATCTCTCTGATCTCTCTGGTCATATAACTTAACCTCCTCGTTCCCTTCTTCAAGCTACATACCCTGGTCTGACTCTATTATCAGTTATGATTATTTCAACATGCTAACTCTGATTTCCACTATATATATATATATATATATATATATATATATTGTGTTTTTTTCACTCACTCTGTATATGTCATTTATCTGTTGTCTTTATTCCCTCAAGCCAATTATAATATTAATTCTGTGTATAATATGCACATATTGCATTTTGTCATTATCTCTGTATATGGTTATGTAATTATTGTATAACTGTTGTGTTTTCCCCAGGCTGGGACTGAAATGGGTCCAGTGGTATTAGTGCCAGTTAACAAATGCAAAGTAAAAATGAAAACATTTTAGCTGTAATTTCATAAGAACTCACAAATAAAATATTTCAGATATAGTGCAACATGCAAGACTCACAACTTCAAATTCCAGTAAGCCCTCTGTCGTTAGTCCCAAACATTCAATATTTTGGGTGTAATATGTCAATCCACTTTTAAGAGTTCTTAGCCAAAATTTCAAGCAATTTTCTTGTCGACACAACTAGAAAAAAAAAAAAAAAACGTTGTTATTCTGTCCTTAGAAATTTAAATGCAACTCAAGGCAGAATTTGACCAGAAAACATTGTCTCCAAATATATGAGGTTTCAGTCATGGCATGTCTCCATTAACAAAAGCTTCCCAATTTGATGAAATATATATATAATCTTTACTTCTGATGTGGGTTATTGTGTGTGTGTGCACACTGGTGGTCCACCAACATAAATAAACTCTACAATAAAAGGCAACAATCCTTAAACTATTAAGTAAATATGTGTATAGGAAAAGTATTTGTTTCAGTGTTTATTCCAAATGGTATATTTATAGGACGAGTAAAACACACAGTCCTATTTGTAAAGCTAGGAAAGGGTCACAGATGGCTAAATAAATTCTCTTTTATAAGAAAGCATCACAGTCTGATAAATAAAACTATTAATGTCAAAGCCTTCCAAGTTCTGCTTTCAGCTTTGTGAGCAATCTTTTTGTTTTTTTGGTTTTACTGTACCTAGCCAAGATTATAGAAAAACACTTGAAGGACAGTGACACTTTTTTTAGCATAGGGCAAATCCAAATGTTCCAGGCACTTTTCAAAGATAAAATGGCAAAGTTAGTAGGCATTCCAGTGGAATTTGATAAAGCTTTGTGCAAAAGGTATGCTAACAGTTAATTTCAGAAGGACGGACAATGCTGAAGCTCATTAAACAAAGCTTCCAGTGCCAACTGTTACTCGCGTGCTTCTGAAGTTTGTATTAGTCACTATTTTGCAGAATTTAGTAATACATACATTTTATAATACCTTTGGGATTCACTTCATAAATTTTAAAAACAACAAGGCAACTCTGTGTTTGGACAGTGTCAATGATGCTGAAATAACCTGGCATTTAAACACATAATGACAAACAAGCAGGATCAATGCAGTGCCTCAGCAGATTGATGTGAATAAGTAAACATATTTAATACAGTTTGACAGTCAGAAAATGGGAAGTGCAGGCAATTAGTTGACTTTGAGGTGTTCTACATCAAGCTGTATTGTGTTTCTGTCCTCTGCATGAGTCTTACACTAAATAATATATGCTACTCACAGACCATTCCCTTCAGTCAGGTACTGTCCATGTTGATTTTGCTTGCAAATTATTAAGAAAAAGCCATGAAAATATTAAGCTGTTCTTTGACTTCAGCATTTAAGATGCAAATGATAATGGTGACATATATATTTTATTACATTCAGAGAATGGTGCCTGATAAAAGCAAAAAGCATCATGAATAGCTGCTTTAGTAAGAAAATCTTTACAGTTAACCTACCTTAATGCCCCATGATATAAATCAGCTAAATATGCAATGATTTATTCTGTTTCACTTTTATATTGCAGTGATAACCATAGGTCAAAATAATGGCTACAAGAAAAAAACAAAGCTGTTTTAATTAAAGGAAACCAAATCAATCAGTTGTGATTAATTGTCAAGTGTCAGAAAAGTGTCTTACCTGTGGTATAGTACAACATATTTTTAAATGCTGATAATATAGTCTCTGACAAACCCCGTTAGAAACCAGCCTTAATATGAGATACAACACAGGATGACATGACACAAGATATTGTAACATCTCACTATATGATTGGGATAACCTACTTTGGTAATCTCTACGTAAGTGTCACAATCCTTGCCAATCCTCATCAGAAGCCCCAAAACTGTCTAAATTTCAATGGACTTAGATGAAAACTGACAGACATTGCAAAATGAGAAATTTTATTTAAAACAAAATATCAGTAGGTTAAAATAGCAGATCTAGGCTATATCTATATCTATATCTATTTATATATGTTTGTGTATATATATATATATATATATATATATATATATATATATATATATATATATATATATATGGTCTACTTCTATACATCAAATGTATTATTTGAATTTCAGTTTACTCAGATGACAACACCGAACTTTCACAAAACCAAAACTGCACATTGATGAATTTTTTTTTACAGGGAACAGAGACACTTGGCCAACATGGGGAAATTTGTCTTTTTCCCCACTGTAGTGAGATCTCAGAGTTGGTATATTTAGTTCGTAGGGTGTGGGGGGTGCAGCTCCTCACACTGTGGGTGGGGTGGGGGAGTAGCCCGCCACCTGGGTGGGTTTGACATACTGCAGTGTGTCTTTTGGTTCAATGTTGGCCAAGTGTCTCTATTCTCTGTATAAAAAAAAAATTGCAGTTTCGGTTTTGTAAAAATTCGGTGTTGTCTCGGTAAACTGAAATTCAGCTAAGTGTAAATTCGGTCTATAGAAATAGACCCGATACATAATATATATTTCATATAAATTAATGAATGTTAGAAACAGGACTGTTACAGAGATTTTAAAAGACTTTTCTAAAAGTAGATGATATTTAGAGATCGTCTATATGAAGTCTTAGAGCTACATGCCTGAATCAGAGAAAGCAGCTGATTCCAGAGGACTAGGGCAAAATAAAAAAAAAAAAAAAAAAAAAAGAACTGTCACAGTTTTCTAGATGGAGCTTCTGTGCAGCCAGAGAGCCCTTTCCCTGATGACCTGAGAAACTATTTTACATAAGCACAACAGAGTATGTAAAGAAGAGAGTCTTAAAAACAGACTTGGCACTTTTAACATCTAGCACAAATCCTGCTGCAAAGGCATTATGTGGCATGACCGAGATCTAGAAATCTGCAAACAAATTGTATAGAAAAGCTTTCTGACTTCTTTCACAAATAATTCACTGTGTTGTAATATGTGCCTCTTTCTTTATTTTATAAAAAAAATCATATTACAGTAATTTTTCAGTGTTTATACTCCAATTCTGACAGTTCTTGTCATGAAAACTGTGATTACTTCTACTATTCATATAGGCCTTTTTTGTAAATAAGGAAGTTGATCATTTTAATGTGCTGATATTTATACTTTGGTTTTTAACAATGGAAAATTTCTACAGTGTTGTTTCCTCTATTTAAATCTCAGGCAAATAATGCATGTGTAGAATAGTACTATGCAAATGTTTTGTTTTTACAGCAGCTCCTTAAAAATATATAGCTATTTATAGTAGCTATATAGTATATGGGTTCCTATTAGATGACCGAAGATGCATTCTATCGAATGCGTCTTGGTCAAAATTAAAACAAATAGGCAAAATAGCAAAGTGGCTTTTAAGCAAATTCTTTCCCAGGGAAAGAATTCACTTGGCTGCTTCTGTTACTTTGCCATTTTCGGCACTGTAGTGCGATCTCAGAGTTGGTATATTTAAGTAGAGGGGTGGGGGTGAAGCCCCCCACTTTATGTATTCTTTTAATTGTTTTTTTTTTTTTTGTTTTTTTGGAACAGCGATATTTTTCCCCTTGGAAAAAATCGCTGTTCTGAGCTTTCGAGATTGTAAGCTTTCACTTACATGGGGTCAATTATTCATTGTTTGCTTTTTAAGCATTTGATGATATAATATAGACCCTAGTATATAGTATAGCTATATTGTAGCTGTATAGTAGTTATTAGTAGCATGTTATAAGACATTATATAATTTCACTAAACAAACAAATGTACATAATTACAATATAAGTCCACATATGGAATTTAATACTCGGTTATAGTGATAAAATTTCATCTGTGGAATGTAATCATAATTCTACCTCTCCAAATGGAATAGTCACAGAATATTTCTATACTTTGTTTTTCTACTATGAGATCAAAGTATGTGCAATATATTTTCTTTCAACTTGTGGGGTGGTTCTCTTTTCCCCATGGATGTAGAGCTATGGAATGGAAGTAAGAGGGGTATGTGGGGGTGGAGTTCCAACGTAAGAGGAGTTGCAGAGAAATTTGCTTCTTTCAAAACTCCTATTTTAAAAGTTCAGTGGGTGATAGTTTGAACAATTTGAAACCATGAAATTTGTGGACAAGTTGAAACCAAGGAATTTACTATATGCAGCCTGTATGTCAGCTTCTTATAGAGGATCCAGTGGCATATTATGAAGACTGTTCACGAGTTTAGTAATGCCTTATTGGACATTGCACTGTCTAGTTAAAACATACCTACCAGATTAAATAAAACTTTGGTGCATTTCACAAAGCAAATTTTGTGTGATGAGTGGCCTCATGCGGGTTGTATGCAATTCAGAAAACCAAGGTACATGATGTGGTTATCCAAAATAAAATGTTCTGTCACAATATATCCTAATGACATTATAATGAGACACTGTATGATAATGAGGCAAAGTTAGATGCCAGAGTGTTTCAGAAAGTTTTAAAGGCCATGCAACAGAGCTGTGCCGGCAGTATACTTGAACTCGGCCTTATGCCCATATTCAGGCAGAATAATCACAGAAAATGTTAGGGGTTAATGCAGCCATTGTAAATGCGTATCTGCTGAAGGCTTTAATTGCAACCTGCATTGCCTGACAGAGCATGATATCACCCACAGAGGCACAGGGACATCTGATTATGTTTAACATTTCATACCCTTCACAACCCCAACATTGTGGACTGGTACTGTGCTTACAGGAACACCATGCATCTAATTGTGGACATATGTCAGCCTCGTCTACAGCCCTGTCAGAGTTGTGTAGTACCTATCTAAGCTGATACCAAGTTATGTGCATCTTTACATATATAAGCTACATGGACCTTTCAGTGACCTACTGGAGACACAAAGTCGGGTTACCACAGGCACCTGCTTCAAGAATATTTCATCAGTTACTCAGTGCCATGCTTCAGCATGTGGAGGTGCATTTATAGTTTCCATGTACCCCAAAGGAGAGGGTCAATACCATTTCAGATCTCTATGATATTGCCCATTTTGCTGAAGTACTGGGGGCCAAAGACTGCACCCACACTGAAGTAAAGCTCCACCTGGTGAAGTAGGTAGGAGGTATGTGAACTGCAAAAGGTATCACTCCACCAACTGCAAGGTGGTCTGTAATACACAGGACATCATCTACAGTGGGTGTGCAAACCATCCAGACAGCTTTCATGACTCCCATATATGGCACATGTGACCCGTATCAATGGTCTGAAAGAAATAACTTCCAACAGGGGCATCTTACTGTCAATGTTAGATATGCCCTGGAGCCCTGGCTCTTGACACCCATAAGAATTCCACACAATTTTTTGAGGGGTACAGCCATGCAGTATTACAAACAAGATACTTTACAGACGATGTGACTGGGCAGCAGAAGGCATACTTTTGCTCTCTGGATACATCCATAACTGCCCTGCAGCATAATCCAGCCATGTATGCCAAAATACTGATCGTGTTTGCAGTGTTGCATAATATTATACTTTAGATGCAATTATAGTAGGCTGGCCATGTGCAGGACCAGAATTTTCCATCACAATAGCCACTGGAGGCTGAGTCAGAAGAAGAGTAAGAGGAGGAGCCAGCATCAGGGGGCAATTATGTGAGAAGGAGTCATTAGCAAAGAAGAGGCTGCAGATTGCACAGGGGCTCACAACATGGTAAAAAAGAGTTAAGCTGCTATACTAACGTAAAAATGATGCGTGCAAAACTAACACCAGGCTATGCTTTACCCAGGCATAGACTGACCAGTCTGTACATCAGACATAGGTAACTCAAGTAATAATGTACAAACATCAGAGCTCAGTTACATCATTTACACAGGTGGTGAAGGAAGCACAGGAGTGCATGTCTTTCACAGAAAAGTGTGTGTTTGAGTGCTGCGAAGTAAAAATGAAAAGTGCATTTAGGTGACGTATCACAAGTGGTATGGGGGGTAATATCAAGAATAGCTGAGGTAAGTGGATGTGTGTGTTGTCTGGCTAGATGCTGATCTGCTGTGTGACCTCAAAAGATGTCTGCTAGATTTTATGCCAACATGATGCAAGCCATGACAACAGGGGTGGCCTCTCTGGCGATTAGACACCTTCACAACAGATGTTGCTGTGGAAGTATTAGCACTGCAGGAGCAGGATCTCACATGGCACTAACATTTGTAGATGTAGCACATGACTGGCTCTGAGGATGCTCCCTCACCCCTAGCATAGAAACTGTGTTCATGGTCTGTGCTGGGAATGTAGTCGTCACACTCCCTGTGTTCAACATGTACTCTGTACCTCCTGATTGTGCTACCTCATCTCAGCCATCATAATCAGAGACTACAGATCCTCAGTGTCAAAGGGGTGCAGTGTACCACTCAACCTCTTAATGCAAGAAATCTGGACAAAGCCTGACAAAATATGGGGACAAAGACCCAAAAATAGGGACAGATTTTAAATATTGCTCTTATAAAGTTGCTAAAGTAATAGGTTTGTGTTAACATACATTTTTTGAAAGATTTGAAGTCTGAAACTCAAATGTAGGTCATTATTTAGTGACTTCAATCCATCACTGAATTTTCAGAAAACCCCAAATTTTATGAGGAATAAACCAAAAATATGAGGTGAAAATCTGGACATTCCGTGAAAATCTGGACAGTTGAGAGGTATGGGGTGCAGGTCCACAGTGCTGGTGCTAGATAAGGAATCACCTGTGAATACATCAAAGTACAAAATATCCAGTGTAAGTACCCACAATGGTTTATTATTGAAATTTTGAATCAGCTTTGGTCAACCATTTAAAATGTCATATATACAACAACAGAGACCAACTCTTGTATGAGTAAGGGCGTTATTTATGTTATATTTTGTAGTTGTCATAAATATTATATTGGAGAAACAAAGAGAATGTTAACAGATAGAATTAAAGAGCATATTAGGGATGTAAGAAATAATAAATTGAATAGTTCTGTTGCCGAACATTTTAATTCTGTACATCATGGTAATGTTGACTGTTTAAGAACTACTATATTAGAACATGTTCCCCTGTACTATAATAACTGGGAATGGCAAAAGAATATATTGAGACAGAAGGAATCTATTTTAATTATGAAATATGGCACTTTACATCCATATGGTATGAACAGAGAATGTAACTGGCAAAGTCTCATTTAAAACTGTGACTTTAAATATGCATTACATTTTTTTTAAATTATCTGATTGTTTAATTGATTTATTGCTTCAATCTGTATATATTCTGAAGTTTTTAAGAGTTTCTCTGTTTTACTCTGTAAAGGCTGTTGGCCGAAGTGCTAGAGAAAAGATTTGTTCAAATTGAATAAATTTTACTATTTTGGAAGGTAGAGCTGGGACTCACTGTTAGTCTCTGTTGTTGTATATATATATATCTTGCTCTTTTGTTGTTTCATCATGACAAGTGAGTCCATGTGCTCCTTTCCACGTATCTTTAGAGAAACTGGCATGGAAATGTTTAACCGGAATGGTGAGACTACTGGTCGTACTAACATTATATCTACAAATGATGCTGATACATCGGTTTTGAAGAATGTAATACCAGAAGCCTCAGGAGGCTCGAGTGTTGGTATTATGAAAAAATGGGAGAATTCCCGAAAAAGAACTACCACTAATCCGTTTGCCATGGTAGGCAGAAAAAACATCATCCCAGACAATCCGGATGCACAGGACTTGTGTTCTAAACTTGAAAGGTTGATTTTTAAGGAGACATCAACTTTTTATAATATTGGCAGCCTTGAAAGGTATGTTGAACTTGATATCACACCGAGGGTTCTGAGGTCTATAAAGAACCCATCTACACCGTTCAATCTCACTGATGAGATGGAGCTTAAATTTCATGAACGGTGGATAGCAGCTGCACACCGGTGTAGTGTTGAATGGGTGACAATTTTGATTGAAAGAGATAATATGAAAAAAGACAAACTTGTTGCTGAAACCAAACAAGTCTGTGAGCAACTAGTTAACATTACCTCTAACTCCACCTTAGAGAATTTTCTCCTAGGCATCAACATGAAGCTAATTAACTATGAAAAGGACTTGGTGGATCGAAAAAAATCAAAGTTAACCAGAGATATACGGGATTATGAACACAAGAGGGCGTTCGTGTTCCCCAACCACCAGAGGAGCCGAAAAAAGAGCGTATCCTTTCAAAAGGGAAATCAGGCCCCAGAACAACTCAAAAACAATAAGAACTTCCTGTCTGGTGAGAGCGGGGCATCATCATGGGAAGATGATGATAGAGAGAATTTTCCCGAATTACCAGGGGCAGCTAATTCGGAAGCCTTTCGAAAGACCTATTTGGAATCCAATGGACATTATGTTAACTCAAGGAAAAGGGGATGGACTAATTCAGAACGCCATAGAGACTCGGGCGATGGACAATACAAGAAAGGTAGATGGACATAATTTGTATAACAACATTTTTACTAATAGTTATGTGGTTAATCTGTCGAGTTATGAACTTGATAGTACTGAACTATCTATCTTGGAAAAAGGTCTTAAATTTGTACCCACCTGTTTCCCTAAGAAACATGAGCTTAAGGTTGAATTATTTCAGCTTTGTCGGAAAATGTATTTAAGGGAATATTTCTTTAGGTTAAACAACACCTCTGCTAATGGTGTTAATTATGATGCTAATTCAATATCTGATAGTGACATGGAAAGTGATGAGAGTTTCTATTCATGTCTATCGGATGATGAAGGTGTAAATAATGCTTACGGTTTACTGGATACTCATATGCTGAAAGTTACCAGTTGTTTTTTACCTCCTTGTAAAAACCCTAATATACAGAAGTTGGAATCTTTGTTAAATATTATGGTAGATAAAGAATTGGAAGAATTTAGGAATCAAAAGCACTTTTATAATTTAACAAAAATGGAATGGACAAAATTACAGCTATTAAGCAAGAATAATAACATAGTTTTTAAACCATCAGATAAAGGGGGAAAACTTGTCATATTAAATTCTTGCGATTATTATAGTATGTGTATGAAACACCTTGATAATAAAACTGTTTACTGTGAAACAAACACAGCTTTTTTGAAGAAGGCTGAGGCCGACTTCAATGCTTTGTTGCAAAAAGGTGTTAGGTTACATTATTTTACTAAAACAGATGTGGATCGAAAAATAAGTATCAAGAATAATAAGGTTGCAAAGTTTTTTTGTTTACCAAAAATTCATAAAAATATGGACCAGCCACCTGGCCGTCCTATTGTTTCAGCTTTTGGTTATTTTACTTATAATCTCTGCACTGTGTTACATGGAATTTTAATGGAAAAAGTCTTGATGTTACCTTCATATATCCAAGACTCATACGATTTCCTTCAAAAAATTAAGGATATATATTGGACTGAGGGAATGTATTTCATTACTGTAGATGTAGTGAGTCTTTACACCAATATTTCCCATACTTTGGGTTTGGAAGCTATAAATTTTTTTCTTGGTGATAGCCCTAAAACACATTATATACTGGAATTAGTTGAATTTTGTCTAACCAATAATGTTTTTGAATTTAATGGCATTCTTTATAAACAGCTAACAGGCACAGCCATGGGAGCTGCTTTTGCGCCAGCTTATGCAAACTTATTTATGGGAATGTTTGAAAATGAATTTTTGTATAGACAACCTTTCTTTAAGAGTAATGTTATAAAGTACTTTAGATTTATAGACGATCTTATTTTTGTCTGTAAAGGTAACTATAATACATCTGCACTTTTTATTCATGATTTGAATAATAATAAGTTTGGTATTAGTTTTAGTGATATACAACGAGGATGTCAGGTCAACTTTCTAGATATTTCCCTTAGAGGTATTAATGGCCATTTGATACATACTGGCATTTATAGAAAGTTTGATGAAATTAGTTGGAAAATGTGGGGTAATAGCTGCCACCCTTCCCATACGTTGACAGCTATTCCCTATGGAGAATTTCTTAGAATAAAAAGACTAAATTCTGACATTAAATTAGCTTATAAGGAGGCTCTTAAAGTAGCTCAAATATTTATTGAGAGAGGATATAATCCAGTGAATATTAAAAATAGCTTGTGTAGAGTATTTGAAAGTAATAATGCTGTTAGCACATTTAATAATTGTTGTAATTATAATAGTTATAATACTCAAGAACTTAATGAGGAAAAGATGTTTTTTGTTACTAAATACACTAATTTCTCATCTATTATGAATAAGCTAATCATAAATTACTGGAATTTCATTAAGAGAGATATTCTTTCATTGAAAGATACAAGATTAATTATATCATACAAAAAAGGTAAAAGTATTCAAGATTTTTTAGTACATAGTATTTATAAGAAACCTAATACCTGCAGTCTTAATAATGTAAAAATTGTAGGAACCTTCCCCTGTGGAAAGTGTTCCATTTGCAAACATATAGTGCCTGAGGTAGTTAAAATAAATGAAAAAAATTTTACTACCAGAGCTAGATACTCTTGTATGAGTAAGGGCGTTATTTATGTTATATTTTGTAGTTGTCATAAATATTATATTGGAGAAACAAAGAGAATGTTAACAGATAGAATTAAAGAGCATATTAGGGATGTAAGAAATAATAAATTGAATAGTCCTGTTGCCGAACATTTTAATTCTGTACATCATGGTAATGTTGACTGTTTAAGAACTACTATATTAGAACATGTTCCCCTGTACTATAATAACTGGGAATGGCAAAAGAATATATTGAGACAGAAGGAATCTATTTTAATTATGAAATATGGCACTTTACATCCATATGGTATGAACAGAGAATGTAACTGGAAAAGTCTCATTTAAAACTGTGACTTTAAATATGCATTACATTTTTTTAAATTATCTGATTGTTTAATTGATTTATTGCTTCAATCTGTATATATTCTGAAGTTTTTAAGAGTTTCTCTGTTTTACTCTGTAAAGGCTGTTGGCCGAAGCGCTAGAGAAAAGATTTGTTCAAATTGAATACATTTTACTATTTTGGAAGGTAGAGCTGGGACTCACTGTTGGTCTCTGTTGTTGTATATATATATCTTGCTCTTTTGTTGTTTCATCATTTAAAATGTCAACCTAAATGCTGAATTTGAAATTCTGAAAAGTAAACCAAAGTAAAAAGGAATACATCGACCACCATGGTCGATGTATTCAACATAGCAGGAGGTGACATCACTCACCTCCTGCTATGCACATTAACGTACCGTTGAACTCTACAATCAATAGTACGTTAATTCTACTATTTTGCAAGGGGGCTATGCTCCCCTGCACCCTCCACTCCCCCTGCACATTAAATGTACCATCTCCAAGATTGCACTACAGTATGTAAATGGGTTAATTCCCTGTTCCCCACTGAAGTGCAACCTCCCTGCACAATGTCGAACCCAAATTATCGATCTACACTACACTTTCACTGTAGTGTAGTCAATTGATTTTGGGTCAACATTCTGCGAACTTGGAAACTGCAAGTTGACCACATGCCAGTCGACCGATGCAGTTTACAAGTTTTGATAGTTAACACCCACAACTACACATGCAGATCACATTTTACAACTATGAATATAATAAAAAATAATACCCATGCCCAAACCTTGTGCAGGTTGTTGTAGCCATTAAATCCCAGAAGTACCAGTATACCATACGTCAAGCAGATTTACTTGAGTTTTATAGGGACTAAAAAGTAAAGAGTTCTTGCAGATATTGATAAACTGAAATAGGATTACACATCTGGTACATACACAGTGGATACTCTATGGGGTCTGTGCATCTCTGCCCCAACACTGCATTGGGGGACTCTGTGGAAGTGGCACTTCCTGTAAGAGAGGACAAGAACTGTCACCATATGAGGTGGTTCACTTGACAGCCCACCACCTCTTTCCCTATTTATCATGCCAAGACTTCTGCTCTGTGGGTGGCACCACTGATCATATCTGTGGCCATGTGGTGGACAATTTCATGGCTGCGGCCATGCCCACCCACATTAACACTGGTGACAATCTGAGCGCCGGCACAATGACTGTAGAGATGGTCAGCTGGATGGACATCAAAGAGCTGTTGGCCACAGAGACAGAGGCCCTGGTCTACTACCCTTTTCTCAGAATCTGAGATTTCTGCCTTACAACTGAACATTGATTGCTCAGCAGATGCAGTTTTCTTTTTTCTGCCTGCCCTGTTTTTAGGCATTGGTCTTTTGGTACAGACAACAGTGTAATTAACAACCTAGTTCTTGGCTGCATGGGCCTTACATATCCTACTACTACTGCTACTCTTAGGCTTTATAGTATGCTGCATGTCTGCCTGACAGTTAGATATCTATATGCACACTATATGTAGATGTCAGGCATCTAGGTTTACTGATCACATATTCCCCACAAAAAAATGAGAGAAGTTGAAGTGACCAATGATACAGGAGCATTACACTAGCATTGCTACAAATATTGCAGCTAATGATGTATGTGCAAGGCTTACAACAGTACAATAATACTGAACAGTACTCTGTGTATGAACTCAGGAGTATGTCTCCCATCCAGCTTAACAATCCTGCAGACCACTGATTGCTGACCCTTGCACTTTCCCCTTCAATACACTTTGGCCACTACATGAAAAGAACAGACAAACTGTCATCCCTTATAGGCAGCAGGTTTGAGGACAAGTACAGGCATCTGTAATACAAGTTTATGTATTTGTAAGAAGTAACACTCACCTTGTAGAAGCAGGTATCTTAACCTGAAGAACTTTGCACTGGAAACTCATCCTCCTCTGGAATCAAACTCTGGTACCAATATTTTTTCCTTAGCGTCATGAGGCTATGTGCTTCTCATTGTGCTTGTATCATGTAGAGTCACCTGTCTGGGTATCATGAGTATTCTGATTAGAGCTCAGCTCAATATTTTTAATTTAATTTGCATAACAAACACTCAGAAGACTTCTACACAATGCTGTTCACATGCCTAGGTCCCTACAGCAGTACTGTGCATGCTTGGACAACCTATGCCTTTGGTAGTGGTGGTGATGGTGGTTTGATGTTCCATTCATTTCACATTTAACTGTCTGGACATGTAATCACTACACCGCACCTTGCATGTCAATGTGACTATTGGTTCATTTACCACTCTTAGTTATATATACTAACATCATTGTTAAATTAAGTATTTTTATTTGGTCCAAGAAGTATATTGTTTGATTGTATCAATCTCAACATAATCAGAACTTCAGTTTTTTATTGTACATGTACTTCTCTTTCTGCCACCTGTTTCTATCCTTGCTCATAAATACATTTATTTTCTTTATTATTTTGTTTCTCTCCATTACTTTTACTGTTGTATACAGCAGCAGCATCTAGGCATGCACCCGTTCCACTGGCAAAGCCTGTTAGCCCCCCACAGGTGGTAACAGCAGCATTACAACCAGAAGCACCCAGCACACATGGTTCCCAGCCTGCCACAATCACTTCCACTCCTATTGCCCTGTCTGCCCTTCACGTATCCCTGCAATGGATGCTGGTACAGTTGTACCTGCTGGTAGCAGTGTCAGTGGAGATGATGAATTTTGTCACCCATCAGCAGCTAGAAGACATCATAAAGGTTTTTATAAACAAGAGGCTGGATGTCCATATCAGCCATATGGAGAACCTTCTCTGTCCAGCACTGCCTGGTACCATGTGAGGCAGGGCCCATAGTGATGGCTCCCAAGGTGGCAAGTAATCTCCCATAAGATCTTATCTGATAGAGACTGCATCTACAAATATTCCATCCTCTTTCCCAACCTGGTGTTCCCCTCCTTTTTGTGTCCATATCCATCCCTATTAGTTATTCAGTCCTCCCCTCCCCATTGTTTTTCATGGCTCCTCCTCTCTCATTATGTTACTACACTCCATGCCAGTCATGTCTGTCTTTCCCTGCTGCCTAACCTAACCATCTTACATGTCAATGCTTGCATTTTTGTATCAATAATTTTGCAGTCTGTTTCTTGCATTAATATTTACATTTATCATTAATTTTGCAGTCCTTTCCTTGCTTTAATATTTGCTTTTTTGTAGCAATAATTTTTCAGTCATTTCTTTGTTTGAAAGGCAACATTTTCTTCCTCTTGTTTGCCCTTTGAGTGTGCAACCTTTTCTTTAGCTTTTGTCTTGACCAACCTCTCTCTGGAATAATGCATAATTTATTTCTGATGAAGAGTAGGAAAACCCTTTATGATTTAAGTGCTTTAATAGATCCATTTGATGCAATTTAGTTTTAGAATTTTAAGACTGTTTCTACTTTTTCCATCTGGTTACAGTGTCTGATATGGTTGAGTAAAAGAATTCATTTTCAAATTTTAAAAAAAGAATTATTGCTTTGTTCCCCTTTTGTTGCTGAACTGAATTTTAAATCAGGTATTTGTAGTTGATTTTCTTATGTGCAAAGCCTGTATCATAAGTCACTAGATCATGTTTGCCTGTAACTCTGATTGCATTCAGGAAATCATCCAGGTCTTCAACTGTATGGCTTGTAGTGATTGCAGTCCACTTAGTGCCCCTATATCTCCATCATTATTTCAAAATAATTCACCTTTTAGTTGTATTAATTATGTTCTCATTCCAATTAAAATTTGACTCAGTGCTTCTATCTTGTCATTTACTTTTATGACAGATTTTATAATCTCTAGTTTGATACTTGATTTATAATTTCAAACATCCAAGAAAATCCATTATAGTATGTCACATTCTTTATAAATGATATATGTAATATAATAGATAAGTATTTTGCTGATTTCAGATATTCTTACAAAAAGGCGTTACTTGTTCTTAACCTATATTATGATCCTTCTATTAAATACCTTTTCACATTGTCCAAATAGTTATCTTTGCTTATTTGCCTTTTTGTCAAGGCCTCCATTCAGATGAAAAACGATAATTTTTTTTCTTTACAAATCCTCTACCCAGATGAAAAGTAATCTACAATTATTAGGAAGTAATTATAGCCACCTTTTACTGTTGTTAGTGGTCCATCGTAATCTTTGCAAAATATGTCACTGTCCATTTCTTCTTGCACATTATCTCATATGTTTCCACATTTATGTCTGAACTAATCCTTAATAAAAGCAATTCTGAGCACACAGCTCAATGCCTTTATTTAGGTCATACCAGTAATAGAGTACAGCTCATGAACACGTCATGGCATCGAGAGCTGGGTAACCTATTTTCTTTTTCATAGTAAAACCCATGGATTTCTTTTTTTCTTTAGATGCTACTCAAACAATTCCTTCAACTTTCTTTTTTTCAGGCATTGACCAACTAATCCTTTAACCTTTGACACCTACTAATACCCATTTGTAGCACATATAACTTTTGGGTGCTTGAAGTTTTTTACTCAGATTTATTGATTTCATTAAGTCTTGCCTTGTTAAAGGGATTGCAGTGAAAGTGAGGAAGTGCTTAACACTTGAATATTTACTTCTTCACTTTCATTTGATGCCTATTTTTAGCTGTTTCTTTTATCATTTTTTCTGACAAATTATGTATAATATAAGGAGTATTTCCTCTACCTGTGTGGGCTTTTATTTTAGAAACTTGGCCATCAAAAGCCTTTTATTGGCCGGGTTATAAGTTGCTTTAATTATTTGTTAGTGTTTCAAATTTTATTACTACACATCCAATGACCATTTTGCTGCCATTAACAAAATACTAAGCAAAGTTATAAAGGCTCCGTACCCTGTTCTGATAAATAGTGATAATTTGCAATGGATGCTCTGAATAGTAACAACTTGTTCTTTTGCCATTATGACTGCCCCTGTTTGGGGGAATGCATTCATCATAATGTCTTAACTTATACACATTGCTATATAAAATCGCCTTTATTAAGTCTCTAAACAAATTGTTACAGCTTTTTTGCATCACAGTACTCTTTCACAATCACAAATTTATCATGTCGTCACTTAACAGGGTATGTTGAATGCTTACAAATAATTTTTGAAACATAGCATTATGACACCGAGATATGCAAGGAATAATACCCAACAGGGTGTGTGTGTGTGTGTATGTGTGTTATTGTGTAAATAATGCCCTCCCAGAGGTGTCCTGAGTTTAAGTGGGAGGACAGAGTATTCTTGCCTCTACACCCCTGGAAGGCTGGTATTTACACAAAATAACACACACTGTGGAGAACATTGTTGTGGTTAGAGAATAGGCTGTCTGTTAAATTGTTTTGTATTTCTTTGTTTTTTTTAATTACTAAATGCATTTTTAGTATTGTTGATGTAAAATAGTTTTTCTGCCTTATGTTTCAGTAGTATATGTAAGCGTTGTTGGAGGAAGTATTTTACATCCAAATTATAAGTTCTCTCTCACACACACACACACACACACACACACACACACACACACACACACACTTAGAAGCACATGTGATTAAACCCTGTTACTAATGCCAGATATTAAAAGTTTCATACAGCTATACCTCTAGACTGTCCAGATTATTACAGAATGTCCAGATTTGTTTGTCCTGTTCCTCATAACATTTGTAGTTTTCTAGCAAATCATTGGGGGTTGAAGTCACTAAATAATAACATACTTTTGAGTTTCTGACATGCTTTCCTTCAGATAATACATGCTGACACAAATCCTGTTATTCTAGCAACTTTCTAATTTTATAAGAGCAATATTTAAATTCTGTCCCTATTTTAGAGCTTTTATCCCCCCTTTATTTTAGGCTTTATCCAGATTTCTTGATATAAGATATTGAGGAGTATGCATAACTTTTAATTTAAATAACTGATACAGTCAGTGATCGATGAATTGATCTCTCCCTCTTTCACACACACTTCTGCTTTCATACACACAAGCATGCGCACACACACATGCATACATTCCCACATGCATGCCCATGCGTGCGCACACTCACACACACACACACACACACACACACACACACACACACACACACACACACACACACACCAAACACGCGTACATACATATACACTTATATGGTATCTTTTTGATTATTTGTTTCTTAATTTTACACCTGCTAGACAGCAAAAGCTTTGCTTAGTAAGCGTAGGTTTGTGGCCCACTTGTCTCTCCTAGGCGTGAGGAGGCTTCCATGCACTTGGGGCATACTAAGTAGATGTGATTTCTCTGGTTGGGAAATCTGGCTGGGAATGGGGAACCCCTCCCATGCTTCAGAGATGAGATGGGGCAGCACTGAAAAAACATCCCTTGTGAAAGTGAGGGTAATATTCTTCACAGTCATTCCATTGCCTATCCCTTTCCCTTGTGCTAAGCCAGTGTACAGAGGGCATTTGAGTATAACATATAAGCCATTAACCACCCCTGAAGGCTGATATAATAAGACCATCACCCCCCCATGATGGGGAATAAACCAGCCAATTGCCTGGGAGGAGGCTGGTGATTGGTAGGTAGAAGAGGCAATGTGTGGCAGAAAATAAATAAATAAATGAAAAATAAAAATTTGTCAGCACTCATAAATTCCATTCATTCATTCACTCACTGAATTCTGAAATTTTACTTATAGCTCTTGCCTTAGCCAGTTGGATTGATTTGTCAGGTTTTCCATTAGTTGGCCTAAGAACTAAAATCTGTTGTCTGCCTATCTAAATTCTGACCTTGTTAATGTTGGCACTTCTTGACTTCAGAAAACTATAATTTTGGGGGCATGGCCAAGATGAGCACTGAGTAGCAGCTCTTCTCTTCAGCTCTGTCTCTACAAATCTTTTATGACAGGATTTTCTGAAAATAACTATCCAGATTGTGGATATTTTTATTCATCTGATTCTCCTTAATATGTACAAGGATAGTATATAAAACATTTTTTGATTACTTTAATTCTTCCTGTCAAAATTATCAGTAATAAGTTTATCTCCATCAGACACCAGAATGAGTTTCTCTAAATCTACGCATCAGGATACAATCTTTAAAAAGGAATTACAATCTTTGCTAACCAATATACAAGAACAGAATGGACATGAAATTGGATAATTTTAAAGAGAGATGTACTCAACAAATGGACACTTTACACGGAGATTTACAACAACAGAAAGAACAAATTTTGGGGATTGAAGCAGCTCTAAATGACATGGACACCAGGATCCAAGAAGGTGAACATAACATAGACTTTCTTTTGAAACAAAATACTCTTCTCTTGAAGACAGATCACGCCATAACAACATAAGAATATTTGGGCTACTTGATAATATAGAAGGAAATAACATGGAAAAGTTCCTGACTTCTTGGTTGCCTGAAATCCTGGAACTTCCTCAAGCTCTCTCATATGGAATTGAAAGGGCCCACAGATCTTTGGTTTCTTCTAAGAACAGCAAAAGCAAATCTACAAGATCTGTGATTGTAAAATTCCTTTCCTCACATGATAAAGAAATAGTATTCAAAACAGCCTGGGCAAAATCACCAATTTAAATAAAAGACAACGTAGTTCATTTTGACAATGACTATTCTCCTGTGGTAATATCCAAAAGAAAGCTCTTCCTGCCCTTAATTAGAGAACTTAAAATAATCAAATAAAAACCCATTTACTATTCCCTGCAAGACTGAAAATATTTCATCAGAATACATAAAAAAAATTTGAGGATCTAGACACTGCTCTTTCATACATTAAAATAAACAAACTATTGGACAAAATTGAAGATATGGAATGGGATAATGCAAGCTTAAAAAGAATAGCAAAAATGAAGCTTGGAAGACTTTTGAACAAAACAAGAAACTTCAAAACTAACTGCTATTGGTTACATTTATTTATTTACACCTACATTCAATCTCTCACACTTTTATCAATTCAGTACTTGTCTGTTTTTCTCACAATCACAAGCAAACCATACGGTGTGGGAAATGAAACCGGAACAACAGGTAATATAATATAATATAATATAATATAATATAATATAATATAATATAATATATTTGTATGCTGTTGCTTTATAGTCAATTTATATTATTATTATTTTATAATAGTTTAATGCATTACAGTTTAAAAGAAATAACAACTATTTAGCTTAATATGATCTGATTTAGTAATTTTGTTTTCTTGCTTGATTTTACTCTTATTTTAACTGGTAGTTCTTAACTAGATGGGGCTGTACTTGCATAGTACTTTGGTGTGTTTACAGGGATTCACTTTAAAAGCTTGAAATACTGAAATACCAAAATTCAGTATTTTGAGCCCATAAAGTGGAATCATGAGAAGAGCGAAAGTTCAGAAGCGCAAAATTCAAAACCTCGAATGCCAGAAGTTTTGAATTTCATGCTTCTGAGGTTTCCGTGTGGTTATGGATTCAGGTAAGTGTGTGTGTGTTAAGGGTTTTGGGTAGGGGCTGTGGTGTGTGTCAATGTGTTTTGTTGCTGTGATGTGTGTGTGTGAGGAGAATGTAGCTTGTGTGGTGGTGTTTTGTGTGTGTATGCAGTGCAACCTTGGAGTGAGAATGTTTAAGTGGGGGGTGGGGGGGCACAGTCTCCCACATTGGGTGTGCAGGTGGGCTTGCCCCCCTGCTTTTATGCAGTAGAAAGCTTGTGTTTGTGTGTGGGGAGGAAGGTGTGTGTGTGTGTGTGTGTGTGTGTGTGTGTGTGTGTGTGTGTCTGTGTGTGTGTGTGGAGTAGTAGCACAAAATTCAAAATCTCTGTTGTGCAAGACTTTGAATTTTGTGGATATGAGTTTTTGTGGTTTTAAATTTTCGACTTTATAGCTTCAAAATATTGAATTTCGACATTTCAGTATTTTGAGGATATAAAGTGAATCCGTTTACAGATATGTCTTTATGGTCCTGTCTCTTGTTTCACATTTTAGGCTTATTTGTTGGGTTTATTGTTTAGTTCCTGCCTTCTATAAGGTTATCCTTTTTGTTGCATATTTCTAGATTTCTAGATTCTAGTGCTTATGTTAATGATTTTACTGTGTGCCTTTGGGAAGGATTTAGAACTATTTGTATTTATCCCTGGTAGGTACGTTTTTTTTTTTTTTTTTTTTGAGATCCTAATAGTTCTCATTGGATGTGATTTGGTTTGCATTCCTTTTTTCAATTTCTATAGTTTGTCTAAATGCTATTGTTTGATAGTTATCTGGAGGCTGAGTTCATGCTGGATTTGTTTGGAAAGGCTATCAGACTTGTTCTTATCGACTCATTTGTTGTGCTTTCCTTTCACTCCCTTTTAATGCTTTTCTGAGCTATATTTTCAGCTTGAGCCACTAAATAACTCAAATGTGAGTTCATACTCACAGTTTCCCACTAGAACATTCAAATATTGTCTCCAAGGCAGGATCAGCTCAAGACCAGCTTCCTTAGATGATTGCACAGCTAGGTCACCTTGTTAATACATCAGGATGCAATTTGCAATGTTCTGGTTGAACTTTGAACCCAGACTTTGCCTGACAGTGAAATTAGAATGTTCAATCACATCAAGGAAGATGGCACAACTGTCTGCTTCCATTTAATTGAACCGGAACTTTATATATTTGCTTTTTTTCATGAAAAAGGAATGGATCTGTTTTTTGAAAAAGTAAGAAAGGTATTTATACTGGGTTCACTACATAATCTCGAAAGTTTGAAATACTGAATTTCAAACTCTCGAGACCATGTAGCCAAAACCCCTAAATACCGAAAGACCAGAAGCGTGAAATTCAAAATCCCGATTTTCAGAGGTATTGAAGTAGCTCTTCTGGTGTTGGGGTTTGTTGATGGATAGGTGGAAGTTCAGGTGAGTATCTATGTGTAAGTGTGTTTGTTAGGGACTTTAGTGTGTGTCAGTGTGTGTTGTGACTGTGATGTGTGTGTGTGAGGGACTGTATAATGTGTGGGTGTGAGTTTCCCTTGTGTGTCTGTGCGATCTCGGAGTTAGTATATTTAAGTAGGGGGATGTGGGGGGGCTTTCCCTCCTGCTTATCTGTAGTGTAGGATGATATGTTTGATTGTGGGGGGGGAGTTGTGTGTATGTGTGTGCTGTATGTGTGTTGTATGTTCAGTATTTCGAATTTCACGGTTCTGGTCTTTCGGTATTTAGGGGTTTCGGCTTCATAGTTTCAAGATTTTGAAATTCGATATTTCAAAATTTTGAGATTATGTAGTGAACCCTTTATACTACATAGAAGTAAAACAAACTAATTTACACCCTGTTGTGACTATTTTAAAGGTACAGGTCACATCTAAACAGTCTGCTTATTGTTTTAAGTTAAATTATACAACAAATGATTATTGGACTAATAATTTCACTTTATTGTAAGAAATGAAAAGAATTTCTGAAGTACTACTACAAACTATAGGTTTATGCATCTATCATTTCTGAATATTAAAAGGAACTTTGTTATTGTGTTGATGTTGACCCACAGGTTACAGTTTTTGATCTCCTCACATTTGGAAGGACATTTTTGGCTCATGACAAGTGACAACTGTTCTGATATCTTAAAGGAAAATATATTTGTCTAACATTCTGATAAATATCACAGAAATCAATAACTCTATAGATGAGGCAACTTAGTAAGAAATAAAACAATTTATGGAAAGCAAGAATCTACAACAGAAATTCTTTACTTCAGTAACAGAGTGAAAATAAACCCTTTGCATTGATGGTATGCATGGTTTCTCCATGAGAGCCATGCACTACAGTAAAACATCTCCTATTTTGGGTATCATTAATGGTGGCAACAATACTCCTGATGTCAGGAGAACTGCTATATCATGCCCTTAAGCTGTTTGTCATTAATATTTCTCCCGTATCAGCCAGTATCCATTGTGTGTAAGTAGTAATACAGAATACTAATGTAGTACAGGACTGGTGGCCATAATTGTATTTTTTTTGCATTACCTATATAGGAGGAGCTTAGTAATATGAGAAAGACTGTTCTTTGTAATAAATTAAGGTCCAATAATCTGCCCTTATATAAACTGTGTAGAGCTACCAGCAAAACTATTTAAATGACATTTTGAACACTCCTTCTACCTCAAAATATAATCAATATTTATGATTTTTACTGTAATGACTAAGGTATTAAAGAGTGGTGTACTAACAAAAATATGAATATTTAATAGAAAAATAAAAGCAAGTAGGCCTGAAATAAATTTTATTATAAATATGTACAACAGCTCACTCATTAAATCTGATGGGCAACAAGAGAAACAACATTGCCACTTGGAAGAAGGAGAGGGTGATGGAGGGAAAAGGGAAACCTAAGGAAAGTTTGCATACCTTTGCTTGATGTTAATTACATTGTTAAATAACCAAATCTTTGATATATAAATTGTGAATGTTAGTAATATTATATGTTGATATAGCTTGTTATGTGACTAATATTGGATTATATTATTATTAAGTATTTGGTTATCATCTACTTACTTGCCGCTAAATTTGTTCTCTTTTCAGCTCCCCTTTTTTAAAGGAGGGGGAAAGAGAAGAGCAGAAAAGGGTAAAAGAAAATAAAACATTTATTTTGCTGTATTCTATACATTAAGATTACCATAGTATTATACATATTTACTGTACCTCAACAAATGCTTATCTAGTATCTTCTTTTATCTAGTTAGAGTGACTATGTACTCTATAGTTCACTCTAAAACAGCATATGATATAACAAATATAACAGTTGAATTATAAGCCTATCAGAATTTATCACTTTGTTTCAGGCGTTAAGAAATTTCTTCAGTATGCTATCACTCAGGGTATAATGAGACGACAGACTGCTTTTAATCAATTTGTTTTCTGACTAGCATTTTTAAAATTGCAGATATCTATACATCATTTAATACAATATTCAAAGAAGTAAAATTACAAAATGGAGCATAATATATTGAATACGTAGAAGAGGAAAGAATATATATTCATTGCTATATATTAAGTAGTATTCTAAGTTCTATTGGTTTTGCAAACTATTGCAAATTGTAAATAAATTAAACTAACAACATTAATACACATACTTAATCCTATGATGTGTACATCAATGCTTATTTGAAATGACAGTATGAATATGTTTATTACTTTACTGATTTATTATATTTCCTTTTTCAGTTATATAGTATTTTCATGGAATTTTTCTATTCATAATTTTTACTAAAAGGGAGAGCTAAATTCATTTTAATAGATGATATTATTGTTATATTTTTAAAGGTTATTCTTTTTATTTACTGTTTTAATTACTAATAACCTAGATATATTTTAAATTAGTTTATGATATATAATGTCAGTTTTCTTTTTGAAGCCATACCAGCTTTACTGCGGTGGTGGTGCTGCGGTAGCATTGTCACCTCATAGCAAGATGTTGTCCCCTTCGATTCTCAGCTAGAGCATCTTCTGTGTGGAGGCATACGTGAATGGGGCATGCCTTCGTTGAAGGTTGTGCATCAGGGCTGGTAACCCGGTATGTAAAAATCCACTACCAATCATTAGTGGACCGGAGTTCCGCTGTGACAACCCCTAACCGGGAAAAAGCCGAAAGACACAAACAAAGCAGCTTTACTTAGATTATATTAATTATCTCAGATGGATGCTGATTAGATGTTGCTACTGGGTGGGAGGTTAATTTGAGTGATTATATGTCACTCAGATTGGGAGTATTAAACTCCAGATGGGTTTGGGGTGGTTTTACTCTTATTAGTTTTTGGTATAAAAGTTTACTATTATTTTTCTTGACATTCTCCACTATACATGGGAAAAATAACATTTTATACATATAAATTTCAACTTTACCGTTTTGCCTTAAATATAATCAATCATGTAGTATTCCTTTATTTTTTAATAGTAAAATATGGTTTTGTCTAAATATGTCTTTTACATTACTATAATGCTGAATGACTTTGTTAAAGGGTATTTCAATTAATATTAATGGCTTAAATAATCCTAGCAAGAGGGGAAGTCTATTTAAATATCTCAAACTACATAAAGCCCGATTAATATTTTTACAAGAAACTCATTTAAAGACAGAACATGTATCCAGATTAGATACTAAATCATATACAGTATTAGTAAGCTCAGAACATACCAAAAGAAAAGAGGAGTAGCTATCCTATGGAATACTACTTTACCATGTCCAAAGATAAGGATAATAAAGGAATGTTTTGTCTTGTCACTATTGAATTAAATAACAAAATGTATACTCTATTAAACCTATATTGGATTCCAGGAATTGGTATCAGTACAGTGAAACAATACCTTGACCATATTTTACAACTTTCTAAGGGATATATAATAATGGCAGGTGATTTTAACTGTATTTTAGGCAATAAAGAATCAACCTCTCATAGTAACAGAAGAATCACAGCTTCTGCCAAACTGCTAAAAGATTTATTAGAGACACACTTATTGAAAGATATGCATATCTTTGTTGATCCTAATTCTTTAGCCTACACATTTTTTCCTCATAGACATAATACATATTCTAAAATAGATTTTTATTCTTTAATGATTTGACAGATACTCTAATTAGTACTAAAGGGATTACCTGTCTTTTATCTGATCACAATTCAATATTTTTTTAATTCATAGTTAATTCAAATTACAATACTCAAATAAGAACAATACCACCTTATATCATAAAGCTAAATGATTTTAAAGAATTCATAATATCAGAAACCCAAAATTTTATAGACCTTAATGACACTAATGATATCTCAGAAATTTTTGTATGGGACGCCTTAAAAGCGAATCTTTATGGGAAAATGATTAATTGGTTTCACAAAAAAAAAAGTTGGGATGAACAATTACTCAATATATAATGTAAATTAGACACTTTGAAACTTAGTCAACTGAGGAATATTGATAAAAATGATACAAAAACAAATAAATGTATTGAATAATAAATATATAGAGATATTAAATCACAAAACCATGGATTATGTTAGAAAAATTTAAGGACTGCGGTGGTGGTGCTGTGGTAGCATTGTCGCTTAACAGTTAGACGTTGCCCGCTCGATTCTCAGTTAGAGCGTCTTCTGTGTGGCAACATGCGTAAATGGGCATTCCTTCATTGAAGGTTGTGCGTTAGGCCCGGCAAGCCAGCATGTAAAAAACCTACTGCCAATCATTAGCAGACTGGAGTTCCGCTGTGGCGACCCCTAACCGGAAAAAGCCGAAAGACACAACAACATGTTAGAGAAATTTAAACTTATACATTTTTCCACTAATCCTAGATCCCTAAATTTATTAGCTAATAAAACTAAAAGACTAAATACATTTAATCATATAAATGGAATATTTTCCCCTAAAAAGAAAAAAATGTTTTCAGATTTACAAAATATCTTAACTGAATTTAGACATTTTTTATTAATATAAACCAGTAACCTAAGATAATTGATTATAATCTAGAGATCAAATCCTTTATCAATATACTAAAAAAAAGACTCTCTAATGAGCAAGCTACCTTTATAGATAAACCCATTTCCTTTAAAGATATCCAAACTCAAATTACTAACGTAAAACTCAATAAAGCACATGGGAACGATGGCATCATACCAGAAATCTACAAGATCTTACCAACTAATGCTTTAAAATTGTTCCATAAAATGTATAATATCTCCTAGAATAATAACATAATACCTCCTTCATGGAAATACACTTTTATATCCCCTATACTAAAAATCCAATAAAGATCCCTCTAAATGTTTATCCTCTAGACGTATTTCTTTACTAAACACCAATTATAAAATGTTTATGTCAATATTTACAAACAGACTCAAAAAATGTCTACCAATATTAGTAGAAGATGATCAAACTGGATTCATAGTAGACAGAAACTCTTATGATAACATTAAAATAACCTTATCTTTAATTGAATCAGTTAAATATGTAAATAAAAATCTAACTTTAATTAGTTTAGACATAAATTGTGCTTTTGATTCAATTAATTTGGATTATTTATTTTATTGGAGGAATTAAACTTTTCTAATAATTTTATAAATCTAATTACTCAACTATATCAGGGCAGTTGAGCTAATATCAAAATAGGCACAAAAATGTATCAGAATATTCCAATTATTAAAGGAACCAAGCAAGGATGCCCTTTATCCCCTTTACTGTTCACATTAATTATGGAAGCTTGGGCTAACTTATAAATTACGAAAACATTGAAGGATATAATTTAAACTCCAACAAATCTTCAAAAATACAAATGTTTGCGGATGACATACTTATTTCCCTTGCCGGAAATAACACATCCATTCATGCTCTCTTTAAAGATATTGAGTATTTTCAAAAAAATCAGGCCTAACTTTTAATAACAATAAAATACAAAATCTATTAATTACTTGGTGCAATCAGATGAATTACTTTATTTGGGTATTGTAATTACTAGCAACATAAAAGATACAATTCAAATAAATTATAATAAAAGTTTACTGACAATAGAAAATCTTTTTAAAAAATGGAATAAAATCCCATTTTCTATGGATGAAAAACTTTCAATTATAAAGATGATTTTACTCCCCAAAATTCTTTATATCATACAATCTATTTCCTTACCTCCTCCAAACTCAATAATTAAGAAGTTTAACTCTGATACAGAAATTTTTATGGTTTCCGGCTAAACCTAGAATTGCTCTTATCACATGAAAAATTGGGATAATGGTGGTATAGCTATGCCAAATCTAGAAATCTACTCAGTTTCCTTGATGGCCAAAACTGTATTTCTTCTTATAGATGCAGAATATTCAGCTAAATGGAAAAAAATCCGAGAAATATTGGTGAGTAATACAATAAATAACAACAAATCTCAGAAATTATCTTTACTAAAGAATACCTGTATTTGGGTTATAAAACAATACTTTTTATCCTATTCTTCTCAGAATTTCAGATCTAATTACATAACTCTCCTTTTGAGATAATTCAGAAATTATATATTTAAATGTAATATTTATAAGGACTAGTTATTTTTTCTATTTCTTATAGCCTATACACAAGGTGTCATATTCTCTTCTGATTATACAACAATCTTTTCTTTTCGGCTGAAAAAATTAATATTTTGGTCTCAAATGATTTCAAATAATGACTTGAAATCCATTAATTTACTCAAGATTGAATATGAATATGATACTTTTTCTTGGTTAGACTTACATGAAGGTAGGAAATATGTCTTAAATAAACTTGACTCAATGAATCTACTAACTAAAAATTCAATACCTAAGCTAATTCAATATATGATGCTATCATTACAACATAAATCGCCTAATAAAAACATTTTGTCTCATTTATACAAGGCAATTAAACTTGGCATGGATGTTTCCTCAGACAATTACTGGAACTATTTCACTTTAATGAATAATCAACCCTCTATGGATAAAAACAAAATAAATATATTACAGTCAGCTAGTGTAACTACTTCATCACTGAAATTGAAATTATTCACATGGAATATTTACATAGATCTTTTATTACTCCATTTTCTTTAAGTAAATTCAATAAGAAAAATGTTAATTGTTGGAGGTATAATAAAGAAGTTAATGCGGATTGACACATATGGTTTTTGACTGTATAGAATTAAATACATTTTGGAAAAATATTAATATCTTCCTACAAGCTATCTTTATGGATAATTGTTCTATCATTAAAACACTTGTTTTGTTTAATACTCCAGTTCCAAATGGCATTAGAGAAACTAATCAGCCTCTGATCTGGTCTATATAATCTGTTGCCAGAAAACCCATCACTAGAAATTAGAAGTCTAATACTTCACCCTCAGTTCAAGAATTTAAGAATTTACTTTTTGAAGTTTGTAATTTAGAAATGTTGACCTACAAATCAAGATCTCCTAGGAATATTACTTTATGTAACATGTGGAAGAAGGCATATGAGTTATTAGAGAAATAACTTAATTCTATTGTAAATAATTAATATTCAACTGTATTATTACTTTATTAATTTATATATATGGAGAATGTCCTTGTATATAGTTTAGATACGTTTGGCTGTTGACATTTTATTATTTTCTTGGAAAAGTGCTCATATCTCAAGACAACGATTATTCATTAATTCTATTATTAATAAAGCTGTTTATAAAAAAGAAAACCATAATTTGCTGCATGACTTATACATTTCTTCATTGTTGTCTTCTTATAGCTATACATCATCAATGTACTCAAATCGTTTACCATTTAGTGACAATATCTAATGCTTTTGTTCACTGTCTGAGAAAAAAATAGTTGTCAAGTTTGCATATCATGAAACAACCTTATTAAAGCACATAAAACAACTATGATGTATTCCACATTAAAGTTATTTTTACTTTTTGGTCTTATTCTAAGATTTTACTTTTGAATATGCTGCATCTTTTTAAGATTATGCAATAAATTTAGTTTTATATGGTTAATTCAATTCTCTATTTCTCCTGCAGTTCTGTAAATGAGGATTTTGTCCAGCAATTGATTACCTGTTTTCATATATCTGTCAATGATTATGGTGAACCCAGACAGACCAAGACTCCAATGATACAGGCTTACCTACCACCAAGAAACTGATCATTTGGGCTTGTTATTCATTGTTTTTTGGAGGATGCCAAACTTTGATTGGAAACCTTGAAAGGATAATACATAGCAATCTGTCCTTGACAAGACAAATTGCAAATGGAGTTATAACTTAATTTTTCTGTTTCTAGAATGTATGTTGTATTCTGGTGCTTGATTCTTTTATCAGATCGACAGACCAAGGTAAGCACCTTGATCACCTTCTGTTTGGATTACTACAACAAACTTTGTTTATGCACAGGTAAATACTAATATGCAGTTATCATGGGGATATAAAGGTTAAACTACTGTTAGATAATTCTGCCAGAATTAAATTTAAACCAATGTACAGAAGATTAATAATGCACTATATGGAAACAAAACAGTCACTATGTAAAACTAATTGGAGTGAGGCATCCAGTGGAAAGACTGCAGGAGGAATGTGACAAGTTTTGAAATGGAAATTGCCTGAATGAAAAATAAATAAATAAATAAATAAATAAACATCAGGATTTAGGCACACAATTTCAGGAAAATATATTTCATAAGAACAAGATACATAATTAAAATGAGATATAACAGGAGGCTATATTTCCATAAGAACAGGATACTTAATTAAGGTTAGATAAAAAATACAAGAAATGCAAATTAGGTTGATCTATAACTTTGAAAAAATTGAAATAAACAAACCGGAGAGACAAATTAAACATCAGAAAAATTTGAAGAAACATATTTAAAGATATTAAGCATAATAGTAAACCATTTTATAGATATACAAGATGAGGTAGAACTAAAGACATACAAATCAACAAACTGTGTATAGAATTTAAAAGTTATTCTCAAACACAATAGAATATAAATATATTTGCAAAATCTTATGCAAAACAGTTTGGGTGCACAACAGAGGTGATATGTTATGTGAGTAATAGCTTTGATGGGGGTGATAAGTTATGCTAGTAGCATCCAGTTAACTGCTCTGCTTGAAAATTAATCACATTAGATTGAAAAAAGAACCATGGAAACTGAACCCAAAAAAAGCACAGGGAAGAAAAGGAATTAGCAATAATGACCTCAAAACACTTCAGCCTGACTTAAAGTACTAGTATATCTGTTATTCATTAGGTAATTTAAGTATGGGGAGATTCCTGAAGAACCACCCACCCACAACCCCTTTTCCCATTTTTTGCACATGGGGTCGGGGTGTTACTTCAACAGTGACAATGATCTAGAGCTAAGGTTTACACTGCCGGGTGGCTAACACTTGTTAAACCATCTTTAAGAGAAAGTGGAATTGGACAAACCCAGAGTTATACAGACCTATACATTATGGAAAAATACTGGAAAAGATTATTTTGGATAAATATTTGTCAGAATTGTAAAGGTTGGGACTTGAAATTATATATTAACTTGCATATGCTGAAAATAGCTCTATAACTACCTATAATATTATGATCTATCAAGCCAGCTAACCTCAATATCCTCTGTCAGCATATTTAAACGCAAGTTTAAACCCCACCTTAAATCACACTGGCTATGCCCCTGTGTCAAACCAGACTAAGCACCTGACTTTTAACTAGACTTTCATTATTCCCAGTCTCTCATGATCATGAACTTGTGTTTACTCACTAATTATTAGCGAGCTTACCCTTCCTTAGGATTTTTTCCTCATGTAAATATGTAAATACTGTAGAATGAACAATCACCTTCATATAGTATCATAGCTTAAGTGAGTAAGAACACTATAAATCATCCTGGTTTGCTGTTCTTCTATACTCTATCTATTGATCTCCTGCATTTTCTTTCCTGTGTTTGTGTGAACTTAATACCAATTAATATAAACTACTACCTATAACTAGTTTAGTTTTAGATTTCATTTTCCTTCCATAACAGAATTCATAATATAAAATCCTAAGCTTGTAATATGTTATAAAGATTTGTAATTCACCATTTCTAATGCAACTGACTCAGTCTTGCTCATCTATTTCATTGATATTTTTTTTTCTTTTCCTTGTAATATTGTAAAAAAAAAAAAAAAAAAAAATATGTCAATGTCTTTGTCTTGACCTTTTATAATGCTGAAATTTCTGGAGCTTTTCTCCCCGGGCCTCCACTGAAAATGGACATATATCCAGCTGGACTAGCCCGGTCAACAAATGTAAAATAAATAAAAAATAAAATAAAAATCTATAAAAATCTAATAGCGATAAATGAAAAATTGCACTGTGATGTAGTTTATATAGACAATTTCAACTTTTGATTTGGTCATATATAAAACACTGATCAATAAATTAGAGCAACTAGGTACTAAAGCAAATATGGCAAGATGGATAGGTGCTTGACTTAAGAATAAGATATGGCAAGTATCATAAACCAAATGGACAAGTGAAATTCTTGGTTACAGTCTGGGTGTCACACAAGGCTCTTCCCTAGGCCCATAGTTGTTTAAATTGTATCTTTCAGATCTATCTTTCTTATCTGGGGTGTTCTGTAGTCTGCATGCTGATGACTTGAAACTGAGCAAACTGATTACACCTTTTACAGATAAGGCTTGTCTGCAAAAGAACTTGACTAAATTGACCATTTGGGACCTGGAGAATAATACGCTGAAACTGATATCAAAAAGCAAGCATATGGAATTTGGGAGAATATTTAATACAGCACACAGTGACTGAAAATGTAGATTATATAGGAACAAGAGATGTACTAACTCTACATGAGAGAGCAGCTAACACATGGAATAGGCTACCTAATTATATTAAAGCAAGCACCAGTCTAAATATTTTTAAGAACAGCTTGGACATTTATTGTGGGAAAAGATGGTTATGGTATATTGGCAGGCTACAAGGGCCTTTTTGCTCATGTCTGAAATACCTGTTTGTATGTGTGTGTGCATGTACCTGGCTACAACTAGTGGTGGTCTCACTGCAGCTAAACGCAGCTAAAAATCAGTGCCCTGCTTCTCCTCCTTTCACTAGGAGTAAATCAGCAGCCCCAACCTCAGGCAGGTTAAAGGCTCTCCATCAATTGTCTTATTCCATGTGTTTCAGTGGTCATTAGGCTTGCTGTTAAAAGCCAAGTACCCAACTGCTTATTAAAAAGATAATCAGAAGTATCACACCACATTGTATGTCTTTGATTTTATAGTCTTTAAGTTGTTGTGTACCTTTTTAAAAGTAACTGTTTTATCACAGACCATTTCAATGGCAAGCTGCATACATGTGTCATCTATAGCTTGAAAAGGAGAAGCCCTGAAGAATCGAGTTTCTTAAAAAATATTCATCCACCTTCAACTTATCTGTAACATCTGTCAAAGCACTCCAAGTCTTGCCAATAAACTTTCCATAGATACCATTTAGTTTTTACATTAAAAACTACTAGAAAGATGAAGCAAAGCTAAAGTCTTCACTGTGTACTACCTTATACCTCCTATAATGGAGGCTCATGGGAGATATAGAAATTATAAGAACATACCAGAGTTTCAACTATATGGCTTCTGAATGTCCATGACCTACTGCTTTTATTTTTTAGGTCTTTACTAGTGAATTCATGAATACCACTTCCCAAGCTTAACAAAAAAAACACTTTTTCTTTTTATACACATCAGCACTCATACTCACACACTTCCCTGTGAAAGACATATTTCATGTACTCCCTTCACCTTTGCATATGATTGCTGTGCCTGCAATTTGTTCATTATTCGCTGGATTGCCAGTGTGTGATGCATAGTGTTGCTAGTCTATGCATGGATAAACACAGTTTGGTGTTTTTGCATGCAACATTTTCACTGCAGTGTATTTGCTTGACTCTTGTATAGTTATGTTGCAAAGCTATGCACAATCCACTGCCTCTTCATTAGTGCCACAGCATACTGTGCCACCTCCATCTGGCAAGATCATCCCCTGTAGATGCCTCCACCTCTAACTCCTCATTTGTTTTGACTTCTGCTGCCTATTATGCTGGGAACTGCTGACTTTGCAGGAAGCCACCCTGCTGTAACTGTTTCCTAAGTAAAGCATTGTGTAAGACTAGACACTCAGTCATGTTTTGGGACATTAGGCAAGGTCATACTGCAGGACACCACAGAATGAATCTAGATAGTGAAATAATACCTTTAGCAGCCCAAACACATGTTCTGTAATTTTTTTGGTTTGCAATGCTACAAACTTGTACCCTTTATTTGAATGTGTAGATTACTGATGGTTGTCATAAGCCAGGGTACCAAGACATATCTGGCATCACCAACAAGATGCCCCCTGGGAATTCGCCATTCACAAACAGTTGGTGCAGATCACATGTGTGTCATATACGGGAGTCTTGAAAACAGCTTGGGTGGCCTGCACAAACACTGTAGATGTAGGTGATACCCTATGCATTAGAGACCACCTGGCAGTTGATGTAGTGATACCCTTTATGGTTCACATACCTCCTTCTCAATTCACCATTTGAGGCCTTTATTTTAATGTGGGTACAGTCTATGGCCCCCAGTACCTCAGAGAATTGGGCTACATCATAGAACTCCTACATAATGTATGCTGTCTCCACTGAGATATATGAGAACCACATGTGATGAAGTACAGCAATGAGAAACCTTGTCCCCAGTAGGTCACTGAAAGGTTCCTTTACTATTATATGTAAATATAAATACCTTTGTATCCACTTCAATAGATGTTCCATGACTCCCATAAGGCTGCAGATAAGGCCTACACATTTATGTGAGTTGTTGAATGGTGTCCCTGGCAACACAGTACTGGTTCACTATACTGATGTTGTAGAGGGCATGAACTGTTAATGACCATGTGTCTCCAGTGGTGACATTATGTACCATCAGTCAGTCATAGCAGTTGCAATGACAGCCTCCTGTAGATACACATTTACTATAGTTGTAACAACCCCTTAACATAATTATGCAATCTGTTCCTTCTGAACGCACTCATACAGGGGAGCTGAATTATAATGCATCTGCAGCTCTGTTACTTGGCATTTAAGCATTTTGGAATGACTCGCCCTTCATTATCATACACATTGCCTCATTATGTCATCATAAGAATATAGCAAGTTGACCTAGATATGTTGTGTAGCTGGGTTTGTGAATCCAGCCTGTGGTGTTTCTACGTTACCGCATGCTAAAATCAGGGTAGGCTCCAGGTGCCAGGTGGTAGTCAACAGCTGTAATGCACTTCATCATTATAAGGTCAACACTCTTGGGATCTATGAAAGAATAAGCAATACCACATATAACAAACAATAGCTCAATACTTTTAAGAAAATGTTCTATTATTTATTTATTTTTATTTTGCTTTTATTTTATTTTTTTAAGAAGAATTTCATCCATTGGTATGACATCTGTGTTTATATTAAAACAAAGCTGTAGAATCACTCCATTACAGAATATGGGAAATTTGAAAGATGTGGCCAAGGAAGCATAAACTACAAGAGCAATTGACCATTTTTGGTTAATAAAAATGAATCTAGAGTCATACAGTTATCTTTGAAAGTCAGACACAATATGTATAACGACTCACAAACAAAAGATTACAATTCCTTTTGTCAAATATGCACTAAGCAATTAAAATCTGGTTAACGGCCACTGAAGTCCACTCTTTGGGATAAGCTATGCTTTTACTTTAGCCTTTTTGATTTATTCATTTATTATTGCCTAGAAATGCAAAACATTCTTATCTTGTAATTGAAGCTTAGCACCTGGGACTGTATAAAGCAGCATCTGATTATGAAAACAGCCTTTGATGCGATGTATTCAAAACAGCTGCAAGCATTCCATGAGCGCTACATTAAAAGCGCATGAGAAAACCTGGCACTTTTGTAGGCTCAGATAGAGTTGCACATATGCACCTGCTTTAGTATGTTACCCACAAATTAAAAAATTCCTAATACTATCCCAGTAAATCACTTAATAATGTAAATACAAGTAGATAAATAGATGTTTGGATTTTTTTTCATCAGGTACAAGTTACAAGAATCATTAGTTTTTCACTTCTTTAAGAAATTCATTTGTTAGTTACAAACAACTGCAAAATTAAAAAAAAAAATACTTTTAGTCCTTATTCTAATACTGACTGAATAGCTGCTCAGCCTCTGGCATGTGTAGATTAATATTCCAAATGCTTACAGCAGGCACGGCAAGCCAAAAGCTAGTAAGCAGAAAAGGCCAGACATCACGGTGGTGGGCAATATTAAAAAGAACAGAATGAACAGTCACTTCCCCGGCTCACAGCAGGCAGTTAGAATCTGGAGTCAGCTAGTGAAGGCAGAACAAAGATCCAGCAAAGGGACACCGTAGGAACCCCTCAGAGCTAGTTCTGAAGACTGGAAATCAGTGGTGCTGTAAAAAAAGAAAGCCACACAACATTTAATCAGTAGTGGTTCTCTCATGACTGAAAATTAAGTTTACAGCAAGAAAAATTCTTGGGGCGAGTCTCCCAGAGACCATCAGCACAGATCAATACTGTGTAACCTGTATACCACTAAGGTAATAGAGCTGCATAAATATAAACACAGGATTAAAAAAGTATCTCAGAGTGCCAGAAGCCAGGCTCACAGGCAGCAATCACAGGGCTAGGACTAGGAATGTCTGGCCAAAATCAAGCGAAGGCAAGGCAAATAGAAGGAAATGAAATGCAAGAACCACAGGTGATATCCATTGTCTGTAAGCCACATGGCAGGCAAGCACAGCGCATTTATTTAACACTTCACTGAACAGCAATGAACCAGAAAAAGTACTTCTAAACAACTAAAAAGGAACCTAGCATATATTTATAAGGGAATAACAAAAGAGCACATTATACAGTACAATATCTGCAATACCAGTGTGTAATACTATATGTGTCTAGGACAAAGGGGATAGACAAATAGTTAGAATTGGAGTACAAACAGGTTTATATATATATATATATATATATATATATATATATATATATATATATATATATATATATATATATACACACACACACGCACACACACACACACACACACACACACACACACACACACACACACACACACACACACACACACACACACACACACACGTGTAGAGAGGCATGCAGCTATAGGTAGAAGTTCAAGTATATTTAGTCAGGATCAGCACCATATAACACAGGCACACAAACCAACAAAACAAGAAATACAGTGAGAAGCAATAGCACGATCAATGAGAAACAAGCAGGTAGTCTGATAGAGACCAGCAAGATAAGCAATATGCTTAGTAAAAGCAATAACATTCTAAACGAGGCACTCTGCATGGATGTGCAAGGATGCAGGCCCATGCTGTAATTCTTTATACCTCATAGCATAGGAGATACGATTGCACACAGAACCCATCATGGCATTCTTTACTTTATGACTCGTACACTGACAATTGCTGAGCAAAAGTACCCAGCACGAGACAAAAAAAGGATTAACAGTAATTCCTTGTGTTTGATGATTTCCAAAATATTTCTATAGTCATGTTTTTATTATATTACAAACTGCTGATTGCCTTGTACAGTGAAAATGAATGTGTTCCACAGAGGGTCACCACTACTGAAACTAAGTCAGTATGACTTCTTTACCTGGGAAGGTAGTATGCCACTGCTGGTATACTGAGTGGATTACCTACTTCACAAGACTCTACAGATTTGAACATACCTGATGATTTATTATGTTACCTGTTTGTACAATGCGCCATTGCTGTGAGACATGTTGAGTAAATCAAATACCAGACTGGCATTATAATATCACAAGTATATTAATATATTTTGAAAGACTGTCCTAAAACATGTGAGCCAAATGTTATGTCACAATATCCCGAAAGACTGTAAAGTTAATAATGCATGTGAACTGTAAGGGGAGGCATCATGGTCCCCAGCTGAACCAATACTGAAAGTGTACCGTCGGGCTCATCCTGAAATATATAGTATGAATAGCTTAGCCTGATCATAGTACAGTGGTCTGATGTGGATCAGGATGTTGGGAAAAGAAGTAAAGGTATATAATTAGTGCCAGTAAGCAGTCATTAGGCAACCCTTTCTACTCATTGAGATAGCCAGATAAGAGCTGGTCTAGCCTGCACATAGACTGTCTATCATTTACAAAATTCTTCTACTTCTGTTATGTGGCACTGTTACTACACATGTAGATATTGAAAAACGGAGACAAAGTCTTAGTACACAAATATTACTATATAAATGTTATTTTGTGATGGATTTAGTTTTACCAGCAAGGGAGAGAAATCAAAGTTTCTGTGTCACTACTGAGCCATTTCATGTGTTATCTAATAGCCTTGAAGAGGGACATAGAGACTTTGCAGAAATGTTTACAGGAAATGAAAGGTGTAACCATAAAAACAATGATTCTTGTTAGTTAAAGAGCTGCTCTTTGTACAGATTATGACAGGTTTATCTCCTCAAGAAATACTTGTGTCAGGAAATGTAAGATTATTCAATGTTCAATGAGGTTGGCCGTTAGGGTCAACAGCACATAAGTGGTTATTGAAAAGTGATAGCATGTAAATTTGGGGTAAACACCCCATTACCAAATCAGATATCTACCTGGTTCTTAAAGCTGACTAAACATGCTCTACCATTTTAATATGTAATGGTACTAAATCCCATAACTTTCCAGCCCTACAACAGAAAAATAGCATTTCAAAGCTTGAGTTACAGATTGATAATGTAACCAATGCAGGTTGTTCCTCATGAAGAAGGAGCACTGTGAAAAAATCCATCCTTAGCCTGGTAGTTAACAGAGAGGATTAATGATAAGAGTTGTTAACAAACTGCTTCCTGTAGTCTAGGGTTTGATTTCTTCCACTTCCATTTGCCTTCTGTGTGACTCTGAACAAGTCACTTAACCAGACAGCACTCTGGGGTAATTCAGAAATTAGGCTAAACCACTCAGTGGTCCCCTGAACCATATGCCTAGTAACTACCTATAAGCTAGTAAAGAAGAAATAACTTTATTACTATAGCATTTACAAACTAGGATCCCTCCCCCAATCAGCCTGTAGCCCACAGAGAATAGAGAGTAGGGAGTTTTCAGCAACTCTCTTCTTATATCCAATGTGTTTCACTTTGATCATTTGTCTTGTGAATGCCCTCTGAATCCTCCTCAACTTCTGAATTTGTGAGATAGTGTACATACAGGCTGTAGCACAATACTATAAACAGTGATACATTTTCATCTCTGCTGGTTATGCAATGTAGAATGTCTTTAATTAATAAGTATATTTCCCTAATTGTTAAATTCAGATTTTCATCAAAAGACAACTGATGATCAATAGATTCCCCAATTCATAAAAATGTGTTATCTAAGGCAGAATGGTAACCTGCTTTTTCACAAAGTAAATAACTCTACATTTTTTTAGAATTAAATTCAGATTCTAAGCAAAAGACAACTGATGATCAATAACATCCCCAAATCTCTGTCTGTTTTAAAATTTGTTATCTACGGCATAAAGTTAGCCTGTTTTTTCACAAAGTAAATAACTCTATATTTGTTAGGACTGAACAGTATTTCTTTGGAATTGGCACAGCAGTGTATCTCTTTACATTTGTAGGGCAGTCTGACCACTAATGTTGATGACAACACACCCTACCTCCGAGTCATCAGCAAATTGGGTAATCCAGATACTAGGACCTCTAGGAAGCTCAAACACTAATATTTTAAACAGTATTGGCCCCAGTACCGACCCATAAGATTTAACAATATTCACCACCCTATCCATTGAGTATGTGTTCCTTATTTTCATACTCTGTCCTCTAACCATTTCTCTACCCATGTAATGATGTAGACATTAATTCACAAAAACTGTATCTCTGTATGTGGGACAGAGTCAAAGGCCCAGGAGATGACAATCACATATTCATATCACCCATTAAGTTCAAGTAAAAGCTAACAAGATTAGTCAAACTGCAGCTTCCCTCCATACATTCATGCTGGTTGTTGTCTAAAGCTGCTTTGCTTTCCTGGTAAGGCTTCTTGATCTATAATTGTCCACTGTGCTGCAAATATTATCCCTAGGAATACACATTACAATTTCCTCTTTCCATATAGCAGGCACAACCCCTGTTTAAAGTGCTTTTTGAAAGAAAAAAAGTAAAATGCAGTGATAGCTGCTTTATTACTTTACTCAGGGGAAAAAAAGCCATTTAACTTACCTGGTCCTGCTGACAAGCTATCCTTAATCACCAAAGTTGCTTTTATGCATATCAAGATGCAAAACTAACAGATGTTTATCTTTCAGAACACAATCATATCTTTAGTAAGTGCTAAGGCTTTTTAGTGCTGCCAAATAAGTTTTTATTAAATTCCTTAACTAATAAGCAACTGTTAGAAATAGTTATACTGTTAACACTTATATTCAGTCCTAACTGGCTATCCTTCACATAACCCCTCAAACATTTAAAAAATGCTTTATTATTTTGCTGGTAAAGACAACTCTTTTCACCTCATAAGTGCTTATAGTTCTGTTTCTACTTTGCCTAAAGCTTGCCTTAATAAATTGCAATTTTTTTTTTTGTTTGTTTGTTTTTGTCTGTGTATAGGAAAGGTCTTAATAAACCTGACAGGAAATGATTATTTCTTTTCCACAAACCATTTAATCTCCATGTCAAAAATGGGGCAGATTTCTTTCTTAATTTATTACTTTTGCCACAAGAAACATATTTCTAATTATAAAATACATCCCAATTTTCTGTTCTGCTCGTTGCCCTTCTGATTGTAGCATCTCTACTCAGCTAACTCCTTCTTTATAGCCTCAAAATATGTTTCTAAATTTGTCTTTTGTTGAAATATTTGCTCATCCTGCAAATTATGATTGTCAGTACTTCCCATATAATACACAGATGATCTGAGTTAGCTATCCTTGGTTCAACATCTCAGACTTTCAACTTGTTATGAATCCATATTAACTCCACTATTTCTTTTTGTACAATTTTTAACAATTTGTTGATGATTAAAAACAATAATAGTCTCAAGGGCATTGTTCAGTGCATTGCTCCTTGATGTAGGAATTTCAAAGTTTACATGTGGTGCATTAATATCACCCACTAACATGGAACATCCACTGCTAAAACACCTATGCAGATTAACACTTGACATGAATTTGCCAAATTTCACACCAGAATTTTCGAGAAAGCATTGGTTTCAGAAAGAGATTTTTGATATACCAACAGGCTTTAGAATTTTTGGACCAGGAGATGAAGAAAGACATAAAGAACCACTGCCATGGTTCTAAATGGAGTCATGGCATAATTAAAATGTTCAGGACCTATATTTTACAGTGAAGTCACTGGCAAGATTTGACCTGTGTAGAAGTATGTTGATCATATAAGAAAAAGATTCATAGAGTGAACCAGGCTGCAAACCATCCAGGCAATCCTATTGCCTGGATTGTATTATTTGAAATATTCTTTGAAAGATTGTTGCTTTTGTAATACTGTGGAGCTTTTCTCCCCGGGTCTCTGCTGAAAACCCGCCCCTGGCCGAGTCGGACACTACCAGTAGACAAATGTAATAAATAAAATAAAAAATAAACCACAGAAGGAGTTAAAGATTGCAGGGAGCTTGTGCTAGTGCTGTACTAAATAACTAGTCCACTAGTTACTTCCAAAATAGATTGGCATAAACTAGTTACAAACTGGTAATAATCCATTTAGAAAATGGAAGGCTGTGGCATGATAGTTTGTCTGGTACTCATAAAAATGTCCAAAGAAAGGGAAGAAAAGAAAGTAATGGAAGAAAAGCTGTCAAAACATTGGCAGTGTTAGATATGGCAAATATGGAGAAGGAAGCTGTTGCCTCAATGCGAATTGAGGCATACGTTAATCCATTGAGGCTATGATGGCATCATTAGAGCACTGATGAGTTAAAAATAAAAAGGTCAGTAATAAGTTTGATGATTTTATATATGATGAGGGAGACATTATCACCATAGCACCACAATCACTTCACTGATTAGGTCTAGTAGTGCTGTAGTGATAACAAGTAAGTCAGAGACATCCAAAAGCTGTGTGGAGCAAAAGCTCATTATCACCTCATGTGCATGTCCCTATACTGAACACATATACAGTCAGAAAAATCATGCTAGTGTTACCCCTACCAACTCTCTCAGTGTTATTAAATAGATACATGCACACACTCATTCTGAGACACACATATATTCACAGAGAAACTCTAACAGTCTCTCTCTCTCTCTCTCTCTCTCTCTCTCTCTCTCTCTCTCTCTCTCTCTCTCTCTCTCTCTCTCTCTCTCTCTCACACACACACACACACACACACACACACACACACACACACACACACACACACACACACACACACACAGTCTTGGCTTAATAGAAATGGATGTACACCATAAAAAGACAGTGTCTTCTTCCATTGCTCTGTTCTGAAACAGAGACTACAGTTTGTTCTTTGAATCACGCTACCATGCTATTTTGATCCCAGGATAAGGCCCCAGGGAAGCACAAATGACTAATTGCATTAGCCTTGCTCCCAGACTGCCGTATTTGCATTTAACAAAGTCTGGTAGACTGCTGTAGCACTAACTGCCTGCAGCTGCATACCTCTGCAGCTCTAGGGTGGTCCCTGAATCAGAAACACATATTGTGCAGTAATTTACATGTTTCTGGACACCCATCAAAGCATTTCAATAGATACTGACGTTGATAAAATACTGAATAATCATTCAGACATCATTTTGATTTATAGCAGGATAATAAGGCATTGAAATAATCTGTGCTTAAACTTGGAGGTAAAGTTAAAAGTACAGGAACATATCTGTGGGAGTGGAGTTCCAAAAAAGAAGGGTCAGACTGTAGAAAAATTTGCCAGCATGGATTAGTTTTCAGGCAAATCATTAAATCAAGCAAACACACAGAATATTTTAGATGCTGTCAGTGGTCATAGTATTTCATCATTTTTGGTGTGATTTGACAGCTTAGATGCCTGGGAGAATTTAAAAATAAAAGAAAAAATATGTTTTTAAATGACTTTTCTGTTCAAAATTACTGAAATCTAGCTAAATTTTTGCCAGTGATGGGTAAAAGTCTACTAAGGAAGTTAACATTTAGGATGATGTATCCAGCTTTTCTCAATATTACTTATTTCTACAAAAGGCTAAAATTTTAAGGACACAAAGGAAGCTTTGAAATATTGTGGGGATTCCATTTTGTGAAGATGCCAATCGTCCCATGCATGACATGGAGAAGGTGAGTGGTGACAAAGTAAAGAAGATCATTAGAGGTACTGTTAAAGATATGTCCCAGACAGAAAACATTGAGGGGCAGCTATACAATGACAGCTACCAATCTTTGACTTTAGAATACATTAAAGAAAAAAAAAACATTTTCTGCTTCAGGAAAGCAAAATCCTAGTCCAGTGATGGCGAACCTTTTAGGCTTGGCATGCCAAAAATTTGGAAAATACCTATCTTGACATTGCTGGAGTGTCACCCCTCCCCCCATGAACAAAAGAAAAACAATTCTTTACATATTCACTTATTTAAAAAAATACAGTCCAATCGTGTGCTGCTATGTATTATAAAATTAAAACAAAAATCAGTGACTTACAACAGAGAAAACAATATGCGCACTGATAATTGGGCTTAAAACAGTGCACCAAAAATTACCCTACTTTTAACAGTAATTTTGAATTGAACTGAAAAAATATGGAACACACTGCATTTGCTATGATTAATATCAATGAATGACTTTTGTTGTTGCTGAGTTTTAATAGATAAGTGCAGGGTCACATATTTCTTGTATTTTTGTTCATTCAGTTTCTTTGGTAACTTGGGTGTTGGTGAATACTGGTGTGTCACCCAAAATGTTGTAGCATGTCAACTTTGACACACGTCATAGGTTTGCCATCACTGTCCTAGACACTGATATGCTTTGGATAACTCATTCTGTTCATTGTGCCTTGGGGTGCATAAAATTGTATAGAAACTCCAGTTATTCACTTATCATACCTAATAAGATTACACAAGTGATGTGTAAGTACCATGTAAGAGCATTAGTGTTATACATTCTTCTTTATTATTTACTGTATGATTAAAAAAATGTAATGGCACTAGCCCTGGATGAAGTATAATGTCGAGGGAGATGGGGGATGACTGCAAGTTAAACATAGCAGGGGAACTATTACTGATTTGGGTTGAGGAGCTGATAAGAAGAAGCAGTGTTACATGGACTTCAACAATAAAGAAATATTAAAGTTACATTACTGTAACATGCTATAAGGCTTTCAAGAGAGGAATAACAGTGTGTGTGTGTGTGTGTGTGTGTGTGTGTGTGTGTGTACATGTTGGCTATTTAAGGATGTGCTATGAGCATTTAAATAATAATGAAGCATATGAAAAGATAGGGTTAGAAGTTTACAATAGAGCATTGGATAACTATAAGGAAATATTGAACAAAGGTTTGAGACTGAAATATTTTCCTCTGAGGATGTGCAATATAGATTTAATAGCGAAAATTGTACCATGGCATACTTCTTTGAGTACTAAAAAATCATAAGAGTTTATGGGTCTACTTCACTTGACCTAAAACTCACTTGACTGACTCCCATTTCACAGACACCTTATAATGCTGAATTGCAACATATTAAATCTTAAACTATAGACAAACACACTTAGAACATCAATAACTAACCCTTTCCAGAACTTAACTACTTACTAACCCTCTTAACAGAAACGGGACAATGTACAACCAAACTAGATTGGGGGGATATGCCCCACACACACCCCCACCCCAATTATATATACTAACTCCAGGATCACACTACAGTGGGGAAAAGGGCATATTCCTTTAACTTGCCTTCCAGTACTCTACACGCTGCCACTACTGCTGGGACCGCACAAAATATTTGCCAAATTACTTTAGATACTTCACATAAAAATGTAAATAGAAAAACCCACATTTAGAAACACTACAACACTACTTTCTACATGACGATCAGAATTCTAACACAGCACTATTAAGTTACAGTAATTCTTTCTATCACAAGCAAGTCACAGGTGAAGGAAACCCCCCAAGTCTATGTCTTAAATGGCGTGAAATGGGAGTAAGTCAAATGAAATTTAGGTCAATTGGGTGTCAGTCAAATGGGTTTTAGGTCAACTGAAGTAGATCCAAGTTTAAAAGACCCACTAGGCTGTCCTATTGTATCAGCATGTGAATATTTCACCCACAATTTCTCATGTTTTTTTTACATGATTATCTGCTGATTGAAGTTATAAAGTTGTCATCGTATATTAGAGATGTATTTGGCTGTATGGAAAAAATGAAAGACACAAAGTGGACTAGTGATATGTATTTTATAGCTGTAGATATGGTGAGTCTGTCGCCTCACAGCAAGAGGTTCTTCCGTTCGATCCTCGGCTGGGGTGCCTTCTGTGTGGAGTCTGCATGTCCTACCTGTGGTCGTGTGGGCTTCCTCTGGGTGCTCTGGTTTCCTTCCATATCGCAAAGGCATGCTGTAGGTGGACTGGACACTCTAAATTGGCCATAGGTGTGAGCGTGTGCCTTCTGTGGAAGGTTGGGCACCGGGCTGGCAACTCAACACCGTAAAATCTCCACTGCCAATCATGAGCAGACAGGTGATCTACTGTGGCGACCCCTAATCGGGAAAAGCCGAAAGAAGAAGAAGAAGATGTGGTGAGTCTGTATATGAGTATTAAATATCCACATGGTATGGAAGCATTATTATATTTTCTAGGGGATACTCCAAAAACACAGCATGTTTTAGAATTGGTTCTGTTTTGTTTGAACAATAATATGTTTGAGTTTAATGGGTAAATATATAGGCAACTTTAGGGAATGGCCATGGGGGCAGCTTTTGCCCTCATGTATGGAAATTTATTTATGGGTTTATTTGAATGTTTTTTTTATATATATATATATATATATATATATATATATATATATATATATATATATATAAAATGCTGATTTTTATAAAGAAATATATTAAAATACTTTACATTTATAGATAATTTCATTTTTATTTGTGAAGGGGGACATGAAAATATGGAAGAATTTATACAAAATCTGCATAGGAATAGGTTTGGAATTTGTTTTAATTGCCTTTAAGTGGATAAAAAAGTAACTTTTTTATGTATTATGATAGAAGGCTAAATAAGGGTGTGATGAAGGCTAAGAATTTTCGAAAATTTGAGCAGTGCAATTATATTTTACATGGACGAAGCTGTCACCCTCCCCATACTTTGTAATCTATGCCCTTTAGTAAATTTCTGGGAATAAAGAGGTTATGTAGTGATGAAAATGAATGTCAACAAAAAATAGGGAAGGCTATTCCGATGTTTGGTAATAGGGGATATGAAGAAGATATTATATAGGAAGGTATTAAAAAGTATTTGAAGGTAAAAAGGCTTTTGTTCAAAGTGATAGAGAAGGTATGGTAAGGAAGGGGAGCGTAGTTGAAATGCAGGAACAGGTATTTTTTGTGACAAAATATACCTTATTTTTTGAGAGGCTTATTAGTCCTATTGGGTATTATTGGGATGTTTTCGGGAAATGTAGGAATTTGAATTTTAGTAATGGTAATCAATCCCGAATTATTTAGGCGAGGTAGGAATGTTAAGAATATAGTGGTACACGGGAGGTTTAGTTTACCTGAGGTGATGAGAAGTGAGGAGTTGGAGTTCAAAGGTACCTTCCCTTGTGGGAAATAAACATATTGTGAATTTATAATAAATAGTTTTTCAGAGATTAATTGAAAAAGGTGTCAAGTTAAAGGTGCTTTTGATTATACAACTGAAGGGATGATATATGGGTTGAGGTGTCCATGAAAAAAATTTATATAAGGGAAAATAAAAGAAATTTCTTGATAAGATTAAAAAAACATATTCAAGACATTTAAAAAGGAAAGAAGGAAAGTCCTTTTAGCCCTTCATTTTCAAAGACATCATAATGGTAGTCCACTGGGTCTAAAAGCTACTATTTTGGAACAGATGAATAGTGAATATTTAGGTACAGGTGATATAAAAAGTAAGTTGAGAAAGCGGGAATCAATTTTTATTTTGAATTTTAGCACTTTTTCCCCCAGAGGTCTTAATAGAGAATAGAATTGGAAGTATTTTTGTAGTAGATTTTTAATTATTTTTAATTGATTAATTATATAATTATGTAATTGAAATATGCATTTAAAGGGCATGTGGGTAGATGGAAGTATACTCTGTAAAGGCTTAACAGCCAAGGTGCTAGAGATTTCACTTTTGTGTTCTTTTTGTTTTAATAAAGTGCATGTTTTATATGGTTCACTGGCCTTCATATTTTTGTGGTTTTGATCAATTGGTGTGAATAGTGGTGTACACAATAAAGAAATATTAAAGTTACATTACTGTAAAATGCTACAAGACTTTCAAGAGAGGAAAAAAAGTGTGTGTGTATATATATTGGCTCGAAATGATTGTCACTGTTGAAGTGACACCCTGACCCAGTGTGCAAAATGGGAAAAGGGGTTGAGGCTGGATATATATATATATATATAGTTGGATAGATAGCTATATAGATAGCTAGGTTCATAGGTAGGTACTAGGCTATCTGACCGAGGGCATTTTTAAGCCTAGCCAGAGTGTGTCAGCTTTCGCCACCCCATTGATTAATTAACTGAGCCTCTGTCAAGCAGAGCCAATGAAGTGATCCCAGGGGTGCATTTTCTGTTACCCATCCACTCTTCAAGGCTTCTCTTGAAGAGTGTTAGTGAGGGGCTCTGCCTAATGTAGTTAGGAATTTTGTTCCAAAGCATGGGGAGTCTCTGTGACAGGAATCTATCTTTCTAGCATGTTCTAGTTATTGTTGTGGCAAGGTTTAGCTCACTAGAGCGCGTATATTGGAAAACATACATAAAATGTTATGTTTTGTAATGAAACTCACTTGATCTCTTCTCCCAGCCTTAAATTCCCGCAAGATTGCAAACAGTGAAGATTGAGGACTCCGCCCTTCCCTCACTGTACAGCAATCTCAGAACTGGTGTATATATATATATATATATATATATATATATATATATATATATATATATATAATTGCTCCCCCCACAAAAAAAAAGCATGAAGATTTTTTTTTCTTTTCAAAATTGTGTTTTGCTCCTTTTTGGATCAAAGCACATATATATATATATATATATATATATATATATATATATAGATTATAGATATATAGAAATATATTTCTATATCTACACACACACACACACACACACACACACACACACACACACACAAATTATATATAAAAACTGGTTTTCAATGGATTCATAAGGGTGATTTTATAAGTAAGTGTAGTTAGTCGGGGCAGATTAGGTATTAGGTACATGTAAACATGTAAAGCAAAAAAACAGAGTAGTGAAAGGATTATGAAGAAGGTGCCTAATAAACGAGAATAGTAAGGACGAAAAGGCAGAGGATGGATAAAGGGGCTATTTAGAAGGGGTAGAATGAAAAGGGGGAGAGATATTATGGATAGTGAGCTGGAATGTCAATAATTTGACAAACTTGATAAAAAGAGGGAGGGTTTTTTAATATAGTAAGAGGATATGCATGGAAGCAGTACTGGTGGAGATGCATTTTGGGCAGAGAAGCATTTGACATTGAACAGAGCAGGATTTAAGGTACTAACAATTTATTTTTGGTCTGTTTTTCATAAAATTGTGGTTTTTCTGGCAAATTTGTGGCAAATTATTAAAGATTGAAGTTAGAAAGTCAACATCTGAATATGTGGCCCAGGTGGTGGCTCCAGCTTTCTGTCATGAATGGAACAGATTTGACATACATGAAGTCTGCAATCTGATTAGTCAGTTTTCTTTGCTCATTATTTATCTGTATGTCCTATTCCTGTAATCCTCTAGGTATAAATTAGGGGTAACACAGAAGTATGGCATCAGTCACCTTCCCTATAAAGGAAAAAAAAAAACATTTCTCACAAACCCTCTTCCAAGAACTTTTCCCTCAAACTTATGATATCTTGCCAGGGTGTGTAGGAGACAAGGGTCATAAGTACCACAGCTGCAATGACAACCAGTCAGACCCTGCTTTCTCCCCTGAAGTTTGAGCAGGCTAATGAAAAAGCCATTGAAGTTCTTCTACATAAAGCTCCTCCACCAAGAATTCCACAATGTTCCTCAGAAGAGTGACAGTGTCTTTTCAGTACTCCCAAGGGCAACACAGTGCCCATTCCATGCTCCCATCTTGGCATCTGCATTGAGTTGGGGCCAACACAATCCTGCAGCAGGTGCTATCAGATCTTGTGGACCATCTGTCCTCCACAAACATTTAATAACAATACCAATGTTTATTAATTAATAATCATGCAGCTGTCTTTTAGTTGTAGCATTTTGAAGTCATAATAAGCTGCAAGAATCTGCATTGCTGGAAAAACCTTCACATACATACAGATGGCTCTGCATAGCATATACATTATCAGTTAAGGTATGGGTAGATGTTTTTTTTAGCTGTACTCTATCTTGATGAAGTACAAGAACTTCAGCCTACATCCCCATTTGGAAATATGTTCCAGATCAGTTTAGGGAACCATGCAAGTCTTTCCTCATGAGCTGGAAGATGTTTTAAGAACTATGTAACACAATGGCTAAAGTACCTTCAAAGGGTTGTCAATGAATGCTTAATGTACTGGACACTATGAAGACCAACATACTGCAATAAGAAAAAGTGATATACAGTTGCCACTGTGATGACCAACCACTGGACCATAAATTAAGGAGCTTCAATCCCCACCACTGTCAATAGTAGCGGATGTACACTGGGAGGATGACAAGTACACACATTGTATTTTCAGATGCAACTCTCTGCATCAAGTGCAATTTTTCTTAAGAACATACAGAGACCACAGTAATTCAGGGGCTGGTTTCTTCCTCTCTCTCCAGATCCCCAGTAAGACTCCCTACTGGCTATACAGTTGAGATCTCATCTGAGTGGCCAAAACAAGACCTCTAGCACCCTCTCTGTCCAACCAGTGCTTTGTTTCCCTGCCCAAGTAGCTGACACACACACACTTTGAGGTTTAATTTACACACACACACACACACACACACACACACACACACACACACACACACACACACACACCTGGGAAAGGCTGGCACAGGTTTACTAGCTATGCCTCCATTTACCCAGACTATAAGGTAGTTATCACTGCCATCAGCCAGCTCCTTATCAGCTATTTTAAGGCCCTTAAAAGAGGGTGTCCAATCTTACTGTGTAATATTGATATTAATACCAATGGTAGTTTGATCAAAAGCAAGCCTATGAGGAGTGGTCCACACAGTGCCAACAAATAAATATGCAAATACTTTCAAAACTTAAATAGCTCTTCAAAGATCAGCCACAGTGAAATGTTTAAATATATTTAATAATACATAATAAAAGAACAAGACAATACTAAATAGATATATTCACAGTGACATCAAAGTTCAAAACCACAGGAAATATTTAAAACAACATTGCAGGACAGTCTCAAATAAATAAAGAAAAATATCTAAACTAAGCTTCACTATATTCTTGACTGAATCTAAGAGAATTACTATACCCTAGTTAACGTACTTAAGAGCAAGGCCAATGTGGTGAGTGAATCTTCTAGTTGTTGTCAGGTCAGAGACAGAATACAGAATGCTGTGCCTCTCTAAGAGACCTCTGAAATTAATATCTGAAATATCACTGATGGGGTAGCTTGCAGAATGACATAATTTCTTGTCATCTGACTCTATCCCAGATGAAACCCCTACTGCTGGGAACTGGCAGTATTTAGCATCTACCTCTGAAAATACATAGACCTCAGACATTTGGCAGATGCTGGAAGTCATAAAACAATTGCATTCCTTCACATTTCAAAACTAAGAATTAGTTCACTCCAAAGACAATACAGAAAACTTCTAAGCACAAATATGGTGTCTCTGGCCTAGCCTATAAAGTAATTTAATTTCAGCTATTTTTCTCAAGTTAAACCTTCTGTATTCCAGTTTCAACTGTTAAAATATATACATTTAAACAGTTACAATAGTGCAAGTACATTTCTGTTCTCTTCCAGTAGGGCACACTGTGGATCCATTTTAAACACAAGCATTTTGCAAATACCCTTTTCAACACACGTCTGTTCAAACAAGTTTGATATACACATAACATATAGTTCTAATACAGTTGTAACACAAGCATCTTATATAAATCATGTTGATATTCACAAATGACATATAAATATTTACAAAATTCCAGATAGCTGTGCTGGCAGTATCTCCCTTCATCACAGCCATTATGACAGATCAATGAGAGAGATGTAGAAATGCACCTCTAGATGCAGGCTTACAGTTATAGACCAGGTGAGCATGGTTCCAGAGTGGCAGCAGCATTTCCATTTGCATTCAGTCTCTGTGTAAAACATAAAGCATTGTACTCTGGCATGTGTTACCCAACATAGTAATCAGATGTGTCTACAGACACGGTTTAAGTCTCTTATATCTGGCAAATTATTTGTCATGTAGATAAAAAGCTCAAAATGTCTAAAAACATAAGCTGTAACTGTAGCACATAAGAAGTCACCATTACAGAAAATAAACACACACACACACTAAGCTGTTTTGTCATTATAGCACATTTTGTGTCACAGCGGTAGTACATGTACATATAAATGTGATCACGTATACTGCAACAAAGAAAACTATTAGTGCTAACTGTAAAAAAAATGTCTAGTCACAAAACACATGTCATGCAACCTCTAGTCAATTGAATGAAAAAAAATATTAACGTTTAAGATCACTGAAGTAATTTGCTAAACACTTTGAGCTGAACTTCAACTCAACTCACTGATAAAATGGATGAAAACTGCAATACTTAAGAGAGAAAAAAAGACAAATACTGGATTATTCTGATTCAAACACATGCACAATTAATTTAAAATAAATTAAAATTATCATTTAAATGTCCAACATTATCTTCCATGGTAAATATTATTTTTAAAGAACTACTAAGCTCTTAATTGGCTTTTTAATTTGTTTAATTAAAATGCTATTTTCCTTTGATTAGACTTTGTGTCAAATTATGAGCTGGAAGTTTGCCATTAGCTGCTATTTCAATATACTCTCTTGCAACTTAAGTCTACTTAGCATTTTTTTCTAATCTTTAACAATCCAGATATTAAAATTAAGTATTCACTGCTTTTTCAAACATAGAATAACAAGTTAGTACATATATAGGTTTGTGAATATTGTAAATAAGTATTAATGCAACAAAAAAATCATACACGCTCTGCAAGTGCTTTTCAAATATATGTTGCTGCTTGAGTATTATTCATGCTGTCAAAGACAAAACTAAATGAAATATAATCCTGATTATTATTGTTACAATGTAAATCCACTTCATTTATTTTAATTAATTTTACTTCATTAACTAAAATGAATGAATACGTATGGGAAGAGATCAAAATGTATTAGATTTTACACAAAAGTTATTAGACTGGAAAGAAAGGCTGGTAAGCAATGTCTGCTTGAACTTTTGCATGCTGTACTCGTCATGTAAACCATCTATGTGGAAATACTGCAGTTGTTCATAACACTTAGAGGAAATTTAGTAGAACATGCTAAAATGCTAGAGAAATAAATTTTTAGTAATACTGTAGAAACAGTACTAGATATCCAAGCAAGTACCATTGTAAGAAAAGACATGTGAAGACATGTCATTCAAAAGTTGGCATATTGAAGAACTTTTTCTTCACATCACACTCAGCTGTTGAAAGGCCCTTTGCATGAAGCCAGCATAAATGAAACGGTAGAACCTATGTCTACTTGTTAAGTAGGTAATGTGCCTCCAGATGTCACATGATGGTTAGTTATAAACATTTGAGTTATCTGTTGGATAAGGGTTACATTTACTACTTATAAAATAACTTTTTGTGTTGCTAGTCAACATGCAATTGGCACCTGCCTGATACCACCCCACCCCCCACCAATTCCCAATCATGTCTTCATTTTTTTCAGGTCCTTTTTGATTACATTTAAATCTTTCAATTACTACCTCTTCAGGTAGGTGTAGGCATAACTACACTTGAAAGGTGTGTGTGTGTGCGTGTGCGTGTGTGTGTGTGTGTGTGTGCATTCATACTGGAGCTCCTCTACGGATGATTGAAACGAAATTCATCAAGCATCAGTAGCCCAAAGAAAGAAAAAATGCTGAGAATCATAACCACAGTCTCTGTTTACCATAGTAAATTATTGTCAGTGTGATTTCTAAGTGTGGACTGGGAATGCTTCACTTCTTTTGCAATATTTATCCTTTCAACAAATGAGACATGGGTGAGCATAAGGAACTGACAAAATTCAGATGAATGTAGGGATGAGACATGGGTGAGCATAAGGAACTGACAGAATTCAGATGAATGTAGGGATGCAGACTCTATAATGTCGGGACTGAAGTGTAAGTATATGAATAGAAGATGGATTACAGATATCAGGCTCTGAGAAAAGAGTAATGACAGGTAGGGTCTGGACACCATGGTCAGTGATGGAGGCAGACTGTTGGTGCAGTGGCACTGGGTGGGAATAATATTTCAGAGGGATAAGATCACATCCAGAATTTGCAAGGATAAGTAGCTGAAGGAATGAAGGCAGGTTATGATTTATAATTATGCATTGTGCTGGACCAGGAGGTCATGGAGGCATGGGAAGAAAAATGTAGACCATAAGGAAAGGGAAGGACATTTTATATATTAGGATAAAAATAAAATAACAGAGCAAGCTGTGAGGTAAACTAACGGAGAATAACGTGGCATGGAGTACAAGTCAGATAAAAATCTGACAATGCTTTCTTTAGAGATGGCTCTGAGTAAAGCAAAGGAATGTCTTGAGATAGGAGAATGGAAACAAAGTGAAGAAGGTAATCTGTTGGCTGTGTGACACAGACAGATAAAGCCCTGACTGTGACCTAGATGACCGAGGCTTTTACTGGAGGAGACCTCTGTGGAAGGATGTGAGTGGATGACCAATGCCAGCTTACCTCCTCCTGTGGATGGGCCACTATTTGTCCTGCTATAAGAACCACACTTGCAGGTTAGATCTCAGGGGTGTGCTCCATTCTGTTTGAAAGAAAAGGCAGAGTGCAGGACCTGAGCCTAACTAAGATTACTGTTCTATGTCTTCTCATAGTAGTTGTGCAGAAGTGCCAGGCATAGCAAGCATTTCACCATGCCTGCTAGTCAACAAGAGGAGAAAAGTTAGCAGCAGAACACAAATAAATACCTCCTGAACCCCTAGAGGATAAGAGCCTATGATCACCAAGTCTCACCTCTAATAGCTGGTGTCCTTAGATGCTGGAAAATAGAGAATTAATGAGTCATGGTGTCTGATTGTCACAGTGAGATGGGGAGACAAAAGCAGCATTTAAAAAGCTGTTTCACCAGGTATTTGGAAAGGGAGAAGGCACAGAGAAGATAAAGGGGAGTTAATTACATAATCAGGAGAAACATTAGATAATAAAATGCTATAAAGGGAAGTGCAACAGGCAGAAAGATTAGCTAGAGAGCTATAAAGGTGTATTATAACAGTGAACTGAGATCAGGCTGCATTGCTGATAAGGAGCAAACCAAACACAGCCAAACTGCAATGTCACACATTTAGTAAAAATGTAGTAATGATGTTACATTTTCTTTGACTTCTAAATCAGAATATTCAGGCAAAGAACAAGCACGGTAATTGTTGGTGCCACAAAGACATAGCTATAAGATGCAAAACACTGGGAAACCTGGGGATGGTAGAAGGAAGAGTGTGCACTTAGAAGATGTTACATGGTCCCTGTCACTTTACTCTGTATCATATATACTTCTTAGGGGAGATTTATGCCTGGCTTACAGAGCAATCTCAGACCCAAACCTAATGACTTTGCTGCATATCTGTAAATCAAAAGGGACTAGGGCCACCCATTCCAGGGACATAAATATGACATGCTGGAGGGAAAGATTTTTCTCCGAGCAACTTTGGAATAGACTACCTATTCATCTGAAACAGAGCACCTCTATGACACTGCTCAAAAGGAACCTGGACGAGTGCATGGGGCACTGTAAATTCTTACTGGGAATAGCACCCACAACCCTCCTGGACATAGGCACAGTCTTGGGTATTAGCTAACATTTCTATGGCATTACATTGGAATGAAATGGCTAGGCTTGAAATGACCTCTGGGTCGATAGTCTAGTAACGAATGATCATCCTATGATATTGTGGATTCATTGTAAGGTGATAAGCATAACTGACATGAATGGCAGTCTGAATGCTCAACCAAGTTTGCTAAGCTGTTAAGTTTGTAATCTATTTTAAAGGCTATAGGAAAAGATCATAAAACTAAGATGTGAAAGTATAAGCTTACAGTGTGGAGCTTCAGATGTGGGTAGTAATGGAGACACTGAGGAGATGATCAACTACTGACATTAGATCTGTTAGATTCATGTGAAAATGGAGTTACGAGGATGGGAAATTGGAATTGCAAAGTGCAACATTTCCATGGATTTCTAGCTCAGTAATGATTGTAGGAGCCCATGCTTAAAGGCTGGAAACTGATCACTGAAGATCACTGCTGTGGCCAAAGGTGAGTAGTGTGAGGTGATGTGCGCTTCTGGAAAATGCTGCACAAAGGAGAGACATGACTAATTACAAGCTATAGTGAACTTTTCGCAGGATATGACTGTTTAATCAAGAAGTGTTAAAATATGGTTTCTAACTTTGTCATTAATTTTCGACTAGAGGAGGAAAGAGGATTACTATCTAGACATGGAAAATCAAGTGGAAGAAATGAAAGACCATAGATACTGTAACATTTATAATGCTTGTCAGGGTGCTCACACGACACAAAAACGGATACTGTGAACGTTTTACCAGCCTCTTTAAGGTCTTTACAGAGACTGCAGAGTTCTAAGAGAGCCCTTATAACATGCACTCTCTAATACAGTTACAACATATCCTTAAAGAGATATTAGCATATACTAATTGCTGTTTTAGAGAAAACTGAACAGACCCTGTTCATGGTGTAGTCATGCATAAATACACATAAATTATTCTACTGTCTCTTAAGTTAGATACACATCAAAAAACCTAAAGATTTCACACACTGTTTTTTTGCAACTGTCAGTCTTTAGACTTAATATGTAGTTAGCTAGAACTGTTTTATTTCTGGTAGTAATAACTTCTCCTTAGTGTATTTGTCTTGAACAGCTGCCTTCTGATCCTTCTGTAGAATATTCCACCATCTCCATGGTCAAAACAAGATGTTGGTTCACCCGTTTTAACAACTTCTCTTACTTCTCCTTGCTGTATGATACAAATGCCAAATTTTGGTGTTCAGGACAGATCATTTCCTGAAGTGTTTAGCATAATATTTCAGTCTTTACTGATCCTTTTGCAGCATTTCTTTAATGTTACCTTGATTCTTAGGTATATGCAAAGAAGTTGAAATTGGTAGGTTATTCTCTAGCTTTCCTTCCATTAACAAGGGAAGTACTAAGAAACTGATGGAGTCCCTGCAATGGAATATCCCTGCAATGCAGAATTCGGACATAGGGTGGAGTCTACTAGAAAACAGTGAGCATCATTACTGCAGCTCTTTGGCAAAAATAACACTCATAATTAAAAACTTTCATCACTACTAAGCTAAAACAAAAAATGTAATTTGGAATGATAGCAATATTGGTTTCTTCTTAATTAGATAGCATTACAATCAGTCTACCATTTGTATTAAGAGAAATGGTGTAGATTGGTAATGCAATTGGCCAGCCATGAGCCCCAGCAGCACTGGCTATTGAAGGGAAATTAGACAATTTAACTTGTCTAGTGGCTTAAATCTTAGAATATATGATGGCAATAAAATCCAAAATACCCTCCTGAAACAAGAACTTTATTGCAAAAATAACTTTCTGGAATTGGCTGCTAATATGTAATTCAGGATTGCTCAGCACAGGCATAAGACTACCAGAAAGAGACCCAAGCCTTCTGGGAAAAAGATAAAGACACAGAAAACCAACAAAGAAGAAATAATCTTTTACTAATATGCTCACAGAAAAGCACTGAAGGCAGCAATATCACTTTGTGTATATAGCTGCAATTAGTAAAAAAAACCCTGAATCTCAGCCCCTCTCAACTCTTTACTATTAACAGAGCATACAGAGCCCTACAGCCACAGTTTCCCAAGGGCTCATCACCAAGACAGACTATTCTTAGACAGATGAACATTGCAAATTGGGAGAGGGTGCTGAAGAAAGCAACAGAAGGTAGATCCTTTAGGAGGTCTGGAAATGAAATGACCTACTTCAGGACTTTTGCATGGGACAATGCACAAACAGATCACCTTCACTGTCATGATCTCATTGTGCTGCTGTATCTGGTCAAGCTGTTAATGGCTTGGAATGGCAAAAATCAGCACTTTACCTCCTCTGAGGTAGCAATGTAGTTCCGAAAGGTCATCTTGTTGGAAGACATGCTGCATGAGGAGTGTGTGTGTGTGTGGGGGGGATTCATTCCTTCAAAGAAAGCATGGCAGTCACTGAGGGCTTCAAGACTGCTTTATGACCAAGAACGTTTGCAGCTGTCTTTAGCTTTTGCAGTTCAGAACATGCACAGTCCAGTCATGGGGAAAATTTGCAAAACCACAAAAAGAAATGTGGCATCTGATCTGGAAATTTTCAGTGAGGTAACCTTTTCTTGCTGACATCAAGACAAACAATAACATTGTACAACTCACTGCTAAGAAAGGCTAACAAAAAGGAAGAATGAAAGAATTGGTAAGGTATATGACCTGAACATAGATTAATCTAATTTTTATTCAGATCTCTGGGGGCCTACAAAAGCCTTAGAAGAATTCATTGTGTCTATGGACTCTTATTTAAGAGATATCATTTCCCCTTCCTCAGAGCACCATATAAGAACCCACATAGTTATTAACCAGACAGTTGCTGTTAAGAGATAAGTGCACATATGGCAGGCCTTGAAAACCACTGGAAGAAGATTCTACAATACGTGACCTCAGGGGGGCATGTCTTCCAGAAGAACTTGCTACTGAATGGTATCTCAACCAGTAGCAAGAGACATAATACTATTGGGCATAGAGATAGCCCCAGCCACAGACCTTGAGGCAGATCTCCTACAGTGGGAACTAAAATGGGGGTATTCAAATATGAGAATAAAGAGACTGGACCGTGTAACATAGAAATAAACATATCTGATGTGGGAGACGCACTTAACCACTTAACAGACTTTTTCGACTTACAAACAGTGTGTCAGTCTGGTCAATGTGTCATGTGGAAATTAAAGCTCTATTTTTGTAAATGACTCAGAATTTACTGCAAAATATCCCTAATATAGTGCTTGAGATTGTTTACAGGCATCTCAGGCTGAGAGTTAATAGCAGTAAAAATTATTTTATTTTCCAGCAAATCCACAATCATTCAGTCTAGCAGCAAACGAGGATACTCCCTATTTGATTGAAGTACCAAGAATAAAAAATATTATGCTTGAGGCCTACCTCAAAATGATCTGGTAGATGTTATTTGTATGGATACATATCAGGTGTACACTGGGCCTTTCCATAGTGGGGAAGATAAGAGCAACAAAATGTTTTTATCTGCTCTACTTAGATATGTAGTCTGCTGAGACAAAATGAATCAAATTCTGAGTACACCCTTCCTCTTGCTCTTGAACACAGAAGTGAATATAAATAGCAATCAGGCCTTGAACAAAGCACTGAAGGTCTCCTCAATCGATCGGGTAATTATCCACAAATGCAACCACAAGACGTAAGTAGAGAGAGAAGCATCCCCACCCCTACTTTTATAAAACTAACTAAATAAGTAATAATATTCATGTATAAAGACTATCGCCACCAGATAATAGAAAAATCAAAGACTTTAGTTTATAGCTAGTATGCACAAAGTGTGGGGCTAAGGATTTCACATAATGCATAAGTTTAGGCAAGTGTATTATTCAGAGATCTATCACAATGGTTATGTGAATAGGTTAACTCTGGTTAAATCTCCCATGCCATTAAGATGACTTTCACTGTTCAGCATGCAAGCCTGGGAGAGAGGGTGGATCATTTCTTGTATAGTTTTTGCAAGCAGTAGTGCAAGTGAGAGCCTGCATTGTCACATACTGGAAAGCACCAGAGAGTTTAAACCAACAAGACATGTGCAGACCCCTCCTTAATAAGAGAATAAGTATTTCACATAATGAAGTGCAGCTGGAAAAACTCCAAACTAAGCTATCTAAATAATGTTAAACCATCCTCAGTGAACCAATAATGGAGCTTCATGTTAAACAGCCTATGGGCTGCTCTCTCATTCAAAGGGAGCAGCTTAACGGCCTGCACAAGGCTTTATCAGCAGTTTGTAGATGGAGGTAAGAGAGAGAGGAGTGAGGTTTTAGGCCATGGACATTTCAGCTAGCCTGAGCAGGATAGTACTGAAAAGGAAAAAAAATCTAGATGCGGTGTTAACCAAGATGGAGTGGATCATAAAAATTTAAGCAAAGGCATCATTAGTCAAGAGTTTTGTGAAGCGTAGTGGTAGGACAGTAAAAAGAACAAAGGCTAAGATGATACTACAGTGCTTCTCATGGTGGTCTATACTTAGCTGCAGAGAGCGTGAAAAATAAATGAAGGGTCTGAAACTAAACTGAGATAACAAACAAGCAATGAGAATGGATCCGAGATGTAATATTTAAAGCACGGACAAAGGTTTGAGGAAGAGGCAAAAATGGAAAAAGAGAAGGCCAATGTAGAGCGGTCGGAGTCTGAGGTTGGCGAAAAGAAAATCACATAAAACTTGATATTGAAAAAGTTGTACATATGATTTACTTGGGTGTTTTTCTTAGGTGTATACCTCATCCCACACAGATGGTTACTTAGAAAACTGTCAGGGGGGCATACCTCTCAACTTCTTAGCTAATAATTCTGGACAAAGCCAAAAATAATGGAGAGGTGAAATCAGTGACAATATTTTAAGTATTACTCTAATTATCTTAGAAAGTTAACATAACATGCATTTTATGAACAATAACAAGAATGAAAGTCTCATGTCTGGCATTATTGACTGACTGTAATATTCAGTCACTTCCCAGAAAATCAGAAATGTTATGAGGGACAGGGCAAAAATATGAAGCAAAATCAAGGTTGTTCTGCAAAATTCTGGACAGCTGAGAGATATGGTTAGGTGTAGGACTGAATTGTGTAATTCGACTTCAACATGGTTGAAGGGTAGGATTCAGAAGATTGTGGTGAAATATGTAATATTTGAAAAAAGGGAAGTGGCTAGTAGAGTGTTATTGGGCTCAGGTCTAAGTCCACTGCACTATAATGTGGTCTTTTCAGACAAATCTGATGGGAAAGGTTTGCTCTCAACAGGAAAGATAAGGAAAAAGAAGGGGCATATGCAGTAAGTGTAGGGAAAAAAATATGCTTTCTGATCAGTGAAAGTAAAGGCTTGCTAACCTATGGAATGAACTAATAGAATGGGATGTAGAGGGGGAATGCAGGGAAGCATTCAAGAAGCAATGGGAAGGGTGTGGGAAGGAATGCGATGAAGAGGATGTAGAATGCTAAATGCACTTAGAGGACAGACTACATACATTACTTGTCTTCTATAATCAAATAACGTACTTGACAAGGGAGGGGATGTAAAAGGTGAGAATGGATCTGGAGATACAGAAGCAATTAAAGTATGTGGCAAAGGGGAGGCTGTTAAGGTTAACCTACATCACTTGGTTCCTCATGCTTAAGTGGGGACAGATATTGGCAGTCTAATCATTAAAAAGCATGGGGGTGGCCATCCTGTTACCAATTCTGGGGAAGTGGAGACTGGAAGGGTAGTCTGCTGGAGGCAGAGGAAGTGAAGCTAGAAGTCATGGGTAGAGGTCATCAAAATTATGATGGCATTACATAGAATGGATGAGAGAAGACCTGCGACAGTCAGGCATGAATATCAAAGAATGTAGGACAGTGGCACTGAATGAAGAGAAATGCTGACAGTTAACATGATACCCCGATCCCATGTAGAAAATGGGAAAAGAGGGGATTGATGATGATGATGATGATCACATAGAATGTGTGAGCGCTTCTCTCCTGACAAGATAGCAAAAGAATTTGAAGTCTAGAGATTGAACACTGTGTTATTGTTAGAAATTAAATGTAATGTGTAAGGAGGCAGATAGAGAGAGATATAATATATAACAGAGAATGCAACATATAACCCACCTCCATGGCTTAGGGGAATACAGCCAACCCAAGTTTGACCAGTGGCATAGGCACTGGAGGAGCTGGTAGGGGTAAGTAAGGAACAGCTTTGCCATCTTGTACACTCTGGAAGGGAGGGTATCTGTTTGTGATATGACACATAACTATTGATATAGACTGTGTCATAATCAGACAACAGACTGCTCTTGTCATGTTAGCATTGAAGAGGCAAGACACAACTAACATTACATGTGGTGATGCATGTCATGTCAATGGCTCCCACCCAGTCAACCCCCCCCCACCCCCGTTGTGAGAGAGAGGATGTGTGTGACTGCTAACTGCTCTGCTCAACTTCTCCTATCCCCCTTCCCAACTGGCCACTGGTGTGGTCCCAGCCCTGGAGGGCAGCACAGAGGACATCCAGGGTAAAAATGGTGCACTTGAGCAGCTACTGGTCAGTTGGAGTGCATGTAAAAGGGGCAAAGAAAAAAAAAAAGAGAATACAACATAGTATATTAGATATATCTATGGACCCAACAGGAATGGGAGTTTCCTAGAGGTATTTCATTACAAAATGGGAAAATACAAGTGAAGGAATTAAAATATTGGAAAAGAGACATTACTGACTTTGTAGACAGGAAAGGATTGATGACTTCACAGAAAGAACAATAATAACATAGATAAGAAGATATAAAAGAAATGTGAAGAAAATGAGAATCTATATTAGGGGGCAGGTGAATTTCACGTCTTATGGTCAGCCTCAAGTAATTTAGAAATTAGACTATCTTGAAAACAGACTGATACACAACTACCATTTGAAGGGCTTTCTGATTTCACAAACTATGCTGGCTTTAACCTACATCTGGCTGGTATTGCTAGCTTTGTTTTCCATTTCATTTCACTTCATTTCATTTCTTTTCCTTTTTTCACTCTTTCACTTAATTTGTTCCCTTCATAATTCATAGGTGTGTACTAGGCCAATGGCCCTGGAGCCTTTACAAGCCTAGCCCATAGAAGTGCCCTGGCATCATGCTGCCGTTAGTTCCCAGTGCCTCTATCAAGTAGAGCCACTGGAGTGATCCCCAGGGTGAACTTTCTATTTCCCATACACTCATCAAGATTTCTCTTGAAAAGGGCCAGTGAGGTGCTCTGCTTGACATGTATGGGAAGTCTATTCCAGAGCATGGGCAGTCGGGTTATGAACCTGTCCCTTCAACATGTTCTGTTGATTGTGGTAATGAGGTTGAGATCCTGTAACGTGTGGTGTGGAGGGATTGAGATTTCTTTAGGTGTAACATTTCTAACAGGGCTGGGTCAGACATGGCTTTGTAAGTCAAGCAGAGATAGCCTCTTAATAGACGATATGAGACAGAGAAAAGCTGGAGTTTTTTGAGTCTGTCCATGTAGGGCATGTATTTAAGGCCTAGGATCCTCTTCATGAGGTACTTTTGTGGCCTTTCCAGCTGTTTAAGGTGTTTAGTGAGGTACATGCCAAATGGGGCCTTATACTTGATGATTGGTCTAATGAGGGAAGAGAAGGGAGAGATGATGACCTCTTTCTTCCTGGATGCAAAATCATTGGTAATGAGATGTGCTACATAGAAGGAAATTATGACCACAGTGGGAATGTGGTGGTCGAAGGAGAGGTTGCTGTCAACCTGTGTCCCCAGATCTTTTTTAATGCCTTCAGTGGGCTACCATCAATGTGGCAATTAGTGGGAACTGAGTTTTTCCCAAAGGGAATGACAACACATTTTTTGCTGTTAAGCTTAAGGCCATGGTTTTGACACCAGTCGTTGGTCTCAGTGAGGCCTTTCTGTAGGCTCCCAGCTTGCAATCGTCGGTGAACTTGGTCAGCCAGAGTCCCTCCATGTTGGCCTGGACTTCTGAGAAGTAGATGCTACACAGGAGAGTAATCAGGACCTATCCCTGTGGGACTCCACTCGTGACTGGTCGGCAGTCTGACTTGGAGTCTGCTACTTTCAAACAGTGGGTTCTATCTGTGAGCCAATTTCTTGATGCCTAGTTTGGTGAGTCTATCAATAATTCCTGAGTGGGGAATAGTATCAAAGGCCTTGGTCAGATCGAGGTAGGCTGCATGAACTGCCTTGCCCTCATTCACAGCTCTAGTGATTGACTCAAAGAAGTCAACCAGGTTGAGTAGGCATGATCTACCCTTCACAAAACCAAATTGCGTGGGATCCAGAGTTTGGAAAGTCCCTATATCCTTGTTAATTAGGTCCATGATGATGCTTTCCATAGCCTTACATATCAGACTCATCAGGCTAATGAGGCGATAATTCCCAGGGTCTGTAGTCATTCCCCCTTTATGGAGAAGGATGACTGTAGCAGTGTGCCATTCTATAGGGACAAAGTCTGAGGTGAGGCTGTGATTGAACAGGGCACACAGGTGTGGTGCCAGTTCACTTTGTAATTCATGTAGAACACTGCCAGGGATATTGTCGGGTCCCATGGAAGCTGTATTCTTGGCCTTGTACAATCCAGCTTTAACCTGTGCTGTAGTAATGCTGGGTGCCTGGCATTCGTCTGGTATTGTGATTGGTCCTTTACGGGGGAGAGAGGGTTAAAGTTGGCACTGAATCTGTCAGCAGGTATGTTGGCAATATCTGTTGGCTCTGTATAGGAGGCACCATTGTGCAGTAACTCAGAGCAAATCTGGGTATTGCCATGGAGATTCTTTATATAACTGTAGAAGGCTTTGTGGTTGTTTTTATTGTCTGCTGCAATTCTGTCTTCAGAGGTTTTGATGAGGGATCTCAACGTTTTGTTGAGGCTAATAAGGGAGTTTTTCCAGTCTTGAGACTTCACCTTTTTCTGTAACAGTTTCTTCCTTCTGTTGTAGAGTTTGTTAATGGCAGGGGACCACCAGATTGGCTTCTTTTTTTTAGAAGAGAGCATCTTGGTTCTGTTGGGTATGGCTAGTTCCATGCATTTATGTACGTGTTCGTAAAATGCATTGGTGTATGATTCGGTAGTCATGCACCTATTTTCCATTTACATGGGTGCAGTGAAGTTAGCCACCTCTGCTTTTAGGAGCCCAAAGTCAGCTTTGGAGAAGTTTTTCATGGTGGTTACCTTTGCTGGTGGTGTGGGTAAGATGTGGATTTCCATGGTAATTAGTTTGTGGTCAGATCTAACCAGGGAGGAATTGACTATTGGTGTTGAGCAACGGTTGCCCATGTTAGCAATAACCAGGTCAAGGATGTTGCTTCCTCTAGTGGGGGTAAGAATGAGCTGGTCCAGCGCATTGGAATTAATGAATTCCAGGAAGCGTTGGGCAAGTGTATTAGTGCATGAGTAGCTTTCCCAGTTGATGGAGGGGTAGTTAAAGTCACCCAGTGTGAGAGTGTTGGGCTGGACCCTAATAGTTTCTAGGGTGCTTAGGAGTGTGGAATGAGAGTCTTGGGACATGGTTGGGGACCTATAGCAGGCTACAACCTGAATCGCCGTCTTACCCACTGTTAGTTGTACCTGAAGTATTTCCGATGTGTTATGCTGGGCTACGAGTCTGAAGGTGTGCATATCCTTTATGAATATGGAGACGCCACCAACTTTGGAGCTTCAGTCCATTTTCTGGGGCCAAAAGGTGTGGAATGAGTTATAGCCTGGTAGCATAGGGGTGCTTTCTGCTGCTTTAAACCAGGTCTCCGTTACAGCACAAATGTCGATGTTCTCCATTTTGAGGAGTGCTTCAAGCGAGTGCATCTTGAGATTTAGACTTCTAGCATTGAACAGCATGACCCTCAGATTACATTTATTTATAGCTGTTATGGTGGTAATTTGGTCTTTGGAACACCATCTAAAAAGGCACTATAGGGGTGGCAAGAGCCTTAGCCAGTATCTGGAAACCTAGGGGTGACAGATGCAGGCCATCTCTGGCAAAGCATTGAGGTCTGTCAATCATTTCATCCCAAGCAGACAGATACTGGATCCCCTTAGAATGACACCAGAAACTTATACAATTGTTGAAGTCAATCATTTTCTGCTTGTGCTGCGGAATCATTCTGGGCGACAGTAGGATGCTGCTCAGCGCTAGGGTCATACCTGCCTGGGCCACATAATTCAAGAGTTCCTCCATGTCTCTTTTAATGTAGTCCAGGGAGGTATGTTTCAGGTCATTCACACCCACATGGACAATGACAGAGTCATACTTTTACTTGTGGAGTGACCCAAGTGCATGTGTTATGTGTCAGATCCTGGTACCTGCCAGACAGCTGACTGTTACCCTCTCCTTATTCAACCTAGTGAGTGGGACATCAGTGTGCCTCACTATCGAGTCACCTATGATTAGTGTATTGGGCAAGCTCTTTTGACTTAGGAGCTTAGGTTGAGGGGCACACTGTGTAGGTGAGCTATGTTTCTTGTGATATGTGCTGTGTTGTTGTGGTCAAGTGCATTTCTGATTTGGAGGACTCTGCTGTTTGAGTAGATTTCTATTGAGAGCCTCCACAAAGGTGGGTGTGTGGTTTGTGTTTTATGTGAGAGCTGTGATGGTGGGTGTTCTGGAGGGCTATGTGTTCCATGTGGTGTGATGCAGGTGTTGACCTTCTCCTCTTGACCAGCTATTCCGGTCTTGGCTGAAGAGTGCATGTCTTCCAGTTTGGATATATAAGTGCATCTCTCACAAGTCTTAGTGTTGGGAGGTAAGAGAAGAGGGTTCTCTGTGTACATGAGGCGGTTGCTACACTGCCTCAGAATGCCCAAGTTCACCAGGTTAATAGGAGAAGGTACAGGGGACTGACCTTTGACATGCCAGGAGGAATGGCCATTATTAAGTACTGGAGCTCTTTCCTTATAGGACTTGTAGTGCTGTTAGCACTTATGTGTGCTACAATAATTGCTACAAGAAACCAGATGCAGTGCTAAGTGAATAAGCTAGTTACATGCAAGAGAGAAGAGAATTAGCAAGATCTAAGGGGAAAACTGAAGAGCAGACTTTCTGGCACCAGTAATAGTTTACCCTAGATTAGTGGTACTGCACAGCATGCAAACCCATGCAAACACAAGCTTTTAAAGCAGAAAGTTAAAAGGGAGCTAGAAGCCACTCCTCTTGTGGTAGATAGGCTGCCTAGTGCTTACCATTCCCACTGCTAAGCTGAGAGGCTTCCCTCTAACACAGAAATGTCTGGGAAACTCAGAAACTACAATACAGTCCTAAATACAGTAAATCTGTATCCAGAATACTCTTAATAACAGGAAATGTGGGAAAACAAGCTAGAACTTTTTTTTTAAAATATAACAGTAGCAAACGAGCAAACTGATTTAAACAAATTAACCAATTAACCAATAAAAAGGCTCAAAACTGAGCCCTGTTCCAGCAGTCTTCAATCAGACAAGCTCCAGCTGCACACTCCTGCCACTACGGTGCAGAGGAAACTTTTCCTAAAAATGATGGCTTGGATTAGTGCTCAAGTTATACAAACAAAGCTAGATTCAGCAGGTGCTACAGCAAACAAGTACACCAATTTCAGAAACAGTTCATATAAGCAGGCACAGTAAGCCTTTAACCAGAAATTCCCAGCTCAGAAGAGCAGAATCTACCCTCTCTTCCCATAAGAGTGCAGACCAAAAACATTCTTAATGTAAAATAACTGGCCTGAAGCCCAAGTACTTAAACCAGAATTAAGACACTTTTAGAATAACAGACACTAAGCCTTCAATCAGCAACTCCCAACTTAGAAGGATGTAAGCTACCTGTCCTGCCACAAGAGTGCAGACCACAAACTTTCTTAATGTAAAACAACTGGCCTGAAGCCCAAGTACTTAAACCAAAAGGCTTAGAATAACAGTTACAATTTAATCAGGGTACTAACAAGCAGTAATAAATGCAGCAGAATAAATGCAATTGCGTACTTTTAAGAATAGGCAGTAAAAGCAAAATAAAGTAATAAAGTAGGAAGAAACACAAATACAGTAAAAGTAGATGAATAAAGTGCCATTTTATTTCTTAATATAACAGTAGCAACTGAGCAAACTGATTTAAACAAATTAACCAATTAACCAAAAAAGCTAAAAGCTGAGCCCCTTTCCAGCAGTCTTCAATCAAACAAGTTCTAATTGCACACTCCTACCACTAGGGTGCAGAGGAACCTTCTCCAAAAAAATGGCCTGGTTTAGTGCTCAAGTTATACAACAAAGCTAGATTCAGCAGGTCTGAATTTAGTCTATGCTACAGCAAACAAGGCCCACAAATTTCAGAAAGAAACAGTTCAAATAAGCAGGCACAATGAGCCTTTAACCAGAAGTTCCCAGCTCAGAAGGGCAAAATCTACCCTCTCCCCCACAAGAGTGCAGACCACAAACCTCCTTAATGTAAAATAACTGGCCTGAAGCCCGAGTGCTTAAACCAGAACTAAGACATTTTTAGAATAACAGACACTTTAATCAGCAACTCCCAACTTATAAGGATGTAAACTACCTGTCCTGCCACAAGAGTGCAGAACACAAACCTTCTTAATGTAAAACAACTGCCCTGAAGCTCAAGTGATTAAACCAAAAGGCTTCGAATAACAGTTACAATTGAATCAGGCTACTAACAAGCAGTAATAATTGCAGCAGAATAAATGCAATTGAGTACTTTTAAGAATAGGCAACAAAAGCAAATTAAAGTAATAAAGTAGGAAGAAACATAAATACATATGATAACCAGAACATATTTGCAAGTCCATACTGCACAAAGAGTACACTCCTTGCTTCTATGATGTGGAGAAGCTGTAAAGGTTCTACCTCTCCACTTCAACCTCCTGAGGCAAGACAACATTTTATAACACTAGTCCGTCAGTCCGTCTATCCCACTCATCTGATTTATCTCACTCAGTCTAATATTAGCTCCTTACCCTCTTACCTGTACCTTAAAATGAAACATAGTTCTGTCTAAACCTATAATGGTCAGCAATACCTTGACTCTGGCTTTATCTATTTAACCCTTGTCCTGAGATCCTAAGCTTGTATTCAAATAAAGGCATACAGCTGCTATCCTTTAGCTATCTCATACCATACATGATGGGTAAAGATATAGCTGTCATACAGAGTGTAAACAGCAATATCTGGAAGATTTTGTTCTGACTGCACTCCAGGTGAACTAAGACCAACAAACATGTCTTGGTGGTGGAGAAGCTGGCTGAAGACGAATAGGACTGAGTAGCCAGCACTGGCTTGCCATGCTGGTATAAAGGAGTTGCTGGAGTCCCATCATGTGACCACCTGTTGCAAACGTCAGAGCCCTGGGTCTCAGGAATGCATGCCTGTCAAGTGGTGCTCAAATACTTTAGCCACGGGGCATGGATCCACTGAAGCATGCACCTGAGTGAGTCTCAGCACAATAGACACTATACTTCACCTGCTAGCCAACAGAGGGGGGTATATAAAATAATCAGAGCCATGTGTGAGTCTCAGCATAACAGGCACTGCACTGCACCTGCTAGGCAACAGAGGGGGGTACTGTATATAAAATAATCAGAGCCATGTGTGAGTCTCAGCACAACAGATGCTGCACTGCACCTGGTAGCCAACAGAAGGGGTTTATAAAATAATCGGAGCCACTACTAAGAGCAGCCTATCCCACAACCTGACAATTAAAAATGAGGGCTTCAAAAGGCAAATCCACTCTAGAAAGAGGAGAACTCTACAAGGTTACATAGGATGCTAAAATGGCTGATGAGGACTGGTGGAACAAATGAACTAACATGGGGATGGATAGACTCAATTAATATGGCTGGTTATGGACAAAAAATATGTAAAAAAAAAAGAAAAGAAATGTCTCTCCCTTTGAATGTTATACATATGAATATTGTGTGATGCCATGACTTAATTTGCAACTTCCCGCTGGTCAGTGAAAAGAGTTTGTCACTGCATTTAAATGCAGATAAATCTGTAGCAAAATATCAGAGGTGCAGGGATTTGTCTGCCTTTGTAAGAAAGGCAACTTGTGTTTTTCTAATCCTGGCTCATACCTTATCTCCTAGATCACAATGTTAATATCATGATTTATCAAACCACAAGAAATGAAATTCAAAACAGTACAGGTGGAAATAATTATACAACGTGTGGACTCTTCCTGATTTGGTTATTGCTAAGCACTCATCCCTTGCTTACTAAGGCAAGGCACTATGCTTGATTACTATCAGTCCTTGTTATGTAAAGGAGCTACTAATTAGCTGCAGATGTATAAATTCAGAATGTGCCTGTACACTGATTCCACCTACCAACAGACTGCACTACTGACAAGGTGAGAAATTAAGGCCTAACGATGATTTTATCCTTCAATGGGCTCATTTGTTCTGAAGAAAAAGTCTGTGGAGATTATTGCCTACCTGTAAGAAGGGATTGAAAATTTACTAGACAAAACATAGGCAGCTGCTGTGTTAACCTGCCAGCTCAGGCATTTTGATGTAGCTGAGATTGCACCCCATGCAAGTGATCTCTTTTGTAGCTTTGTACCTGGAGTAACAAACCCTGTAATACCCTCCTATGTGTTTTCACTTCAAAAAACCTTAGCTGTTTTGTTGATTATCATTCTGTAATGATCTTGCTTCACAAGCTCTGCTAGACCATCTTACGAATCCTGTATAAGTATGCACCAGAAAGAAATAAAATGTCTAGATTTTAGATGCATAAATAAAAAGAGCAAACAGCTATATACAAAGTTGTTTATATGTGCTCAGTAATAAATAATATATAAATATATGTTATAAAACTGTTTTTTAAAGCACTGAACAGAAAAGCTTTGAATATAATGATATTATAATATAGTTTACATTACTTGCTTGTGTTAGTCATTTAAATTTTCTGCCATGTAGCATTCATTTCTTATTCTTATTCTTTCTGGCCAGACTTAAAGGGCTACCACATTTCCTTCATAAAAGGCTATTTAACTCTGACTTCTGTCTGGCAAATGACTTGATGGTGGCCAACACATGGTTCAGCAAGAGAAACAGTCACAAGATCACATACAAGAGTGGCCAACATGCAACTCACATAGACTTTCTCTTACTAAGGAAAGGGGACTATGGTAGAATCAGTGATTGCAAAGTTATTCACAGGGAAACAGTCAGCCTACAGCATAAACCACTGGTTGCCACAATCAGCTGCAAGCAGTAGTCAGAGAAGGCTCTAAGGTCAACAGAGACCAGGCTGAAGACCTGGAAGTTGATTGGAGAGAACGTACAGCAGTTCCAGGAATTACTCAGGAGTCTAGCACCTCAAGAAGAAGAGGAAATAGGTGGAATTAAAGAATAGCAACGCCTCAAAACCGCATATGTGAGGACTACAGAATAGATATGCAGCTGAGCCAGGTATGGAAATAAGGTACATAAGGAACGCTGTTGGTGGAATGTAGAAGTCCAGGAAGTCATCAAAAGAAAGAAAACAGTGCAGGAAAAAGTGGGAGATAGAAAAGACTAGCCAGGCTAGGAAGTACTACTGTTTGACTAACAAAGACATCACGAGAGGTGTTGCAATAACAAAAAGCAAGGCATCAGAGACACTCTACCAACTTCTAGAAAGTGACTTAGTAGATGGCACAAAGAAACTACTGGGCTGCAAAGCAAAGACAGAAAGATAAAGAAGACAGTCAGACACTTTTCATAAGGGATCCAAGCACCAACCTGCTCACCAGTCCACATGACATCAAAGGCAAATGGAAAGCATACTTTTAGCAGCTTCTGAAAAAAGAAAACCCCATAGAAGCTGTACTGCCTCATATGCAGCCTTTGATGAAGAGGAGGAGGAGTGCACCCTAAAAGAAATAAGAAAAGCACTAAGGAAAATGAAGTCAGGGAAAGCAGCAGGCTCAGATGAGATCACAGCAGATATGATCAACATGTTTGGCTAGATAGGGAAGAAATGGCTCCTGTGGGTACTCATAGCAGTATGGAGAGAAAGGTGAATCCCAAATGACTGGAGAATACGCATACTACTGCCAGTGTTTAAGACCAAAGGGGACATTCACAACTGTAGGAAGTATAGCGGTATCAAACTTCATACTGCATAAAAGTTCTGGAGAGGGTGATTAACAAATGAATACTCAGAATGGTAGAAATTATGATGGGAGATGACAAAGAAAACAACAATGCACTTCTTGGCATTGAGTTTGAGGCCATGACTTTGACACCAAGCATCAGTCTCAGTGAGGCCCCTTTGTAGAATGTCCACATCATTAGGCAATTCTATTATGGCACCTAGTTTGCAGTCATCTGCAAACTTCATTAGCCAAAGACCTGCTGTATTACCCTAGACTTCTAAGAAGTAGATGCCAAACAGGAGAGGAGCCAGGACTGAGCCCTGTGATACTCCACTTGTCACTGGTCTGAAGTTGGACTTGGAGTCAACTACTTTCACTGTGTGGGTTCTGTCAGTGAGCCAATTGGCCACCCATCTTGTGACATATACCCAGTCTAGTGAGTTTATCTATAATTCCAGCATGGGGGATGGTGTCAAAAGCCTTGGTGAGGTCAAGCTAGGCTGTGTGCACCACCTTACCTTTGTCCATGATTCTGGTGACTGCTTCAAAGAAGTCAATCAGGTTTAGGAGACATGACCTACCTTTTACAAACCCAAACTGAGTGGGGTCCAGAGTTTGCAGGTTACCTATGTCCTTGTTTATAAGCTCCAAGATGACATGTTTCATGGTCTTGCAGAGCAGGCTCATCAGACTAATGGGGCAGAAGTTCCCAGGGTCTGTGGTGGCACCCCCTTTATGGAGTGAGATAACCATCACTGTGCGCCATTCAGTAGGCACAAAGCCTGAAGTGAGGCTATGACTGAACATGGTACTTAGGTGTGGTGCCAGTTCATTCTGTAGTTCATGCAGAATGCAGCCTGGCATGTTGTCAGGTCTCATGGATGCTGTGTTCTTGACTTTGGAGAGTGCGGTCTTTACTTGTGCAGCCGTGATTACAGGGGATTTGCATTCTTCCGGTATAGTGATGGACCCGTTTTGGGGTGGGGGGTGAAGTTTGCACTGAACCTACCTGCCAGGATGTTGGCAATATCAGTTGGTTCTGTATATCTACTGCCATTGTGCTGTACCTCAGAGCAGATCTGAGTGTCGCCATTGAGGTTCCTGACATAGCTGTAGAATGCTTTGTGGTTGTCTTTAGAATCAGTGGCGATTTCATTTTCGTAACTAGCTTTGGAGGACTTTATGAGGGATCTCAGCTTCTCACTGAGGCTGACCAGAGAGTTCCTGCAATCAGGGATTTTTTGCAACAGCTTCTTCCTTCTGTTGTAGAGTTTGTTTATGGCAGGTGACCACCAGATTGGCTTCCTTTTTTTGGAGGATAGCATCTTGGTTCTGTTGGGATGGCACAATCCATGCACTCATGTATGTGCTTATACAGTTCATTTGTATAAGATTAAGTGGTCGTACCTCTATTTTCCATCTGTATGGGTGTCATGAAGCTTGCCAATTCTGTCTTAAGAAGCATGAAGTTGGCTTTGGAGAATTTTTTTCCAGTGGTTTTCTTAATGGGGGGGGGGTATTGATGTCTAGGGTAATTAGCTTGTGGTCAGATCTGACCAGTGAGGAGTTGACCTCTGGCGTGGAACATCAGTTGCCCATATTGGTAATGACCAGGTCCAGGATATTGCTGCCCCTGGTGGGGGTATGGATAAGCTGATCCAGGGAGTTGGAATTTATGAATTCCATAAAGTGTTGAGCAAATGAGTTAGTACATGAGTAGTTTTCCCAGTTGATAGTGGGGTAGTTGAACTCGCCCATTATTAAGGTATTGGGCTGTACCTTAATATTACCCAGTATATCAAGAAACATGGAGTGGGCATCCCAGGGCATGGCAGGGGATCTGTAGCAAGCTACAACCTGGATTGCAGTCTTGCCCAGTGTTAGTTTCGCTTGGATAATTTCAGATGCATTATGTTGAGCAACTAGCCTGGAGGTGTGGATATCCTTAATGAATATGGACACGCCTTCTCCTTTAGTGTTTTGGTCCAGGTTAGGTGGCTGAAAGGTGTGGTATGAGTTATAGCCTGGTAATGCAGGGGTGCTCTCTGGAGCCTTGAACCAGGTCTCCGTCACTGCACAGATGTCGATGTTCTCCAGTCTAAGGAGTGCCTCAAGTGAGTGCATTTTGAGGTTTAGACTTCTAGCATTGAGTAGCATTACTCTCAGATTTTTCTTGCTTATACCTGCTATGGTGGTGAGTTTGTCATTTGAACCTTGCCTAAAAAAGGTACTATAGGGGTGGCAAGAGCCTTAGCCAGTATCTGGAATCCCAGTGGTGACAGGTGCAGGCCATCTCTGGCAAAGCATAGTGGTCTGTCGATCATGTCATCCCAGGCCGACAGACACTGGATCCCCTTAGAATGACACCAGAAGCTTAGCCAATTGTTGAAGTCAATCATTTTGTCCTTGTATTGTGGTATCATTCTGGATGATGGCAGGGTGCTACTCAGGGCTAGGGTCATACCTGCCTGGGCTACATGATCCAAGCGCTCTTCCATGTCAATTTTCATGTAGTCCAGGGAGGTACATCTCAGGTCATTCACACCAACATGGACAATGACAGAGCCATATTTGTACTTGTTGTGGAGTGACCTGAGTGCTTGCATTATGTAGAGGATCCTGGCACCTGACAGACAGCTGACAGTAACTTTCTTCTTGCTTAGCCTGGTGAGTGGGGCATCAGTGTGCCTGAATATAGAGTCACCTTTGACTAGTGTGTTGGATACGTTGTTTTGCCTTATGGGCTGTGGTTGAGTGTCACACTGATTTTGTGGGCTATGTGTCATTTGGGTAGCGTTGGGAGGTGGTGGTTGCTTGTGTTTCAGCTTTGGAGGTCTGTTGTTTGGGCAGATTTTTATTGAGACCCTCTGCGAATGTAGGTCTGTGTTTTGTGTTACAATGTGTGGGTTTAGGTGGTTTAGGTTTTGATGGACTATGTGTTGAGTGTGGTGTGGTCCAGGTGTTTACCTTCTCCTCTTAACTGTCTAGTACAGTCTTGGCTGGAGAGTGCTTGGCTTCCAGTTTGGCTATATAAGTGCATCTCTCACAGGCTGTAGTGTTGGGTGGTAGGAGGAGAGGGTTGTCGGTGTACATGAGGCAATTGCTACATTGCCCCAAGATGCCCAGATTCATCAGGTGGACAGGGGAAAATACCGGGAACTGACCCTTAGACATGCCTGGATAGGTGCTTATTAATTTAAGTACTAAAAACTGTTTTTCTCCTAACAAGTGAGGAAAGTTGAGTGATGCAGTAATTTGTAGATTATTTAGTGCTTGCAATGAGTTTTGAACAAGTGCTGAGCACAAGGAAACAGTTTTGAGTGCTAAAACTAGAAAACTGTCTAGTTGTAAAGGAAAATACACACACGCACACACACACACACACACACACACACACACACACACACACACACACACACACACACACACACACACACACATGCACATACACGCACACATTAACCAGTAAATTTTACACTGCTACTAGCCTTGAGTTGTCCCACATCAGGCAGCATGTGTTGCATAAGCTTGTTTATGCTTCTCTTTCCACTTCTTAATAAGTGTTACGATAGCCCTGAGAATACTTTCTCTCTGTGATAAATCAGGTGTGCAACAGACCATAAACTGTAACTTACTCTATGAAAAGATTAAGCAGCTCCATCAGCAATGCTGATTTACACATGGTGCAGTCAGTCCAATGTTAAGAATATTTATGTTTTACTTCAGAAATGCACTACGCAAATTAAACCAGGAAAAAGGAAGGCAGTGAAATATGTCCCTGCAATGTTTTGGTTGAGTAATGTCTGCATATGTGGGTGTACACACCCATATTTGTAAAAAATAATGGCCTCTTCTCATAGATTCCATTTTAACAAAGCTTGTTCCCCCTCCTTTTAGTGCTCATTAGAATTAAATCAGACTATATACTCCACCTCACAGTTTGCATTTAAATAGGAAATGCTGTCCTTTAGTGCCTAATTTGTAAAGATGACTACCCATGCCACACTTTATAAGTAATACTTGCTACACCATGATTTATTTATACACTTTATCATCTCCTGTGACTTTCTGTGCCTACACATTATACTGAACCCTACTGCCCACATATGCATATCTCTGACTGTACCATCCACAGTCCTACAAAACCATAGGACAATACCCTAACAGAGGCATTTCAAATGGTATGATCACTTAGGTGATGCACATTCCTGTGACAATTCTCATATAGTGTGATGTCACTGGCCGCTGTTACCAAACTTCACTGGTGAGTAAGTCACCATGCATACTTTATTACTATATGACTTTCGGTGACTGCAGCAACCATGCTTATTTTTTTATTTACCTACATAAGTATTTTAAGATGCTCCCTATTTGCTTATGTCTTCTTTCATATAGTACCACTACTAACTTAACCTTCCAGATTACTCTTAGAGGCCACACTAACATTCATTGCATTACACAACTATCTATACCTTCCCCAACACCATAACTGTCGCAGCAATCTATATTCCCCCTGGTGATAATATTAACATACTTGAGAACATCCTATCTCACCCCTCACATACCATCCACAATGAAATAATTATACTGGGAGATGTAAATATTGATTGGCTTACAATACAAGCTCCCAACACTACTTCCTGTATAAACCTACATGGGTTCAAGCAGCTAATCACAACCCCAACCTACATTAATAAATCTCACCTACCTAGCTCTCTTCTTGACTGGATATTGGTTTCCCACCCTCAAAACTATCATAACTCCCAAAACCTTCCAAATGCCCTCAGTGACCACTGCCCTATAACAGTTACCAGACATACTCCCCACCTTACCAAACCTAACAAATTTATTACCACCCACTCACTTTCTCATTTCTGTCTTAACTCCTTTATTCACCAACTCTCCAAAATTAACTGGTCTTACCTCATCACTCTTCCTTTAGATGAAGCTGTCCACTCCTTCAACACTACATTCCTAAACATTCTTAACTCCCTTGCTCCTCTTCACACAATTAGAATCAAATCTAATACTGCTCCCTGGTTCACTAAATCTACCAGAACCCTCATGAAAGACTGGGGTATGATTTGGAAAATGTGGACTAAAACTAGGACCCCTTCTCTTCTTCAGTAATATAAAGAACTCAGAAATAAAATAAAAAAATCATCCATTATGACAAAATAACTATATATAATTATAAATTATAATAAATTATAATTATTTATTATAAATAATTATGATAAAAAACTTCTATGCCAATCCTCCCTCTACTCTTAAATCAGACCCAAAGAAATTCTGGAGCTCTATTAAACAGGCTCTTCATCCAGGAAACCCTTCCTCTCCTAACCCATGTCCCAATGCAACACCTGAAGACATAGCTAACAGATTTAACAATCATTTTATAAACTCAATAACCTCCATAATAAACTCTCCCCCCCCCCAGAAACAACACTAGCACCCCCACAAACTATATACCTCTTCCAAACCCTCCAAACTCCTTCTCTCTAAAAGCAGTATCAACTAACTATGTGAAGTCATTACCCTCTAAACTTAAACCTTGCTCCCCATCTGTTGACAAGCTACCCTCTTACTTCCTGCAGATTGCCTCTGAACCTCTTTCCTATCCTGTATCCATCTTAATCAACCGATCCATTTCTGAATCCTATGTCCCCACTGTGTGGAAGAATTTCTTTACTCTACCCATTCATAAAGGGGGCTACTCCTCAGACATATCCAACTTCAGACCGATTGCCATACTCTCTCCACTCTCAAAAATCCTAGAAAATGCATTCACAAGCAGGTAATGCATTACCTTCACCAAGTAAACCTTCTCACACCCACACAGCATGGTTTCTGTCCCAAGCATAGTACAACTACTGCACTCATATCATTCATCAACATAGTGGTGATAACAATAAACTTGTCTCATGCCTATTCCTTGACCTTTCTAAAGCCTTTGACACTGTCTCTCACCCACTCCTCCTAGATAAACTCACTAACTTACATTTCTCTCCCTCTACTATCTCCTGGCTTTCCAGCTATCTCTCTATTCACCAGCAATCAGTTAAATGGCTCTCTGCACTATCCTCCCCTCTCACTGTACAAATGGGAGTCCCCCAAGGGTCCATACTTGGACCACTACTCTTTAATATTTTCACCAACTTGCTCTACTCTTCTTGTCCCGAGTCATCTCTTGTGCAATATGCTGATGACTCAACTGTTATAACCATTGCTGACAACCCAACTGACCTCCACTCAACTACCCAGGAATCCTTCCACACCATTGAGACTTGGCTTAGTGAAAACAAACTAATACTTAATCCAAAAAAACTAAGCTCCTACTCTTCCTCCCTAAAAGCATCACCACACTCAAAAGACCATTTACCATCTTATCCTGCAACAACACTATCATCTCAGCTGAATCTAGTACTAAATTGCTAGGTGTTACAATAGATGATCAGCTTAAGTCTGATCTCCATATTACTAACTCGGTAAAAAGAACTCATCATAAACTTGGACACCTTTTCCATAGCAAGAAATAATTAACTAACACTGTCTGAATAACTCTCTCCCAGGCTTTATTACTCCCAACACTCCTGTACAGCTGCCACATATTCACAAACCTAAATTCTACACTTATTTCCAAGCTTGAAACTACCTATAATAAGATCGCCAGATTTGCAGCTAACCAAACCTACAAGTCACACCACTGCTTAGCACTACAGCAATTAGACTGGATAGAATTCCCTCAACTGCTCCAATTATACCAACTACAAATCATCCACTCTATTCTCTATCTACCCTCCTTCTGCCCCAGCCTGCCCACTATCATATCCAAATATTCCCCTGCTAGGAAGCTACGCAGCTCAAATCAAGAATTATTAGACATCTACAAACCCAAAACCAAAATACACTGCCTTCTCTATAACTATAACCCAGCTATATCCTGGAACCAACTCACCTTGGAAATAAAATCCATCCAGCATAGCAAAAGTTTCAAATAAGCCACAAGGAAATACCTAAAATCAAAGTGGTCTTGCCACTGTAGCCAATCACCCTGAAACTACTATCCTTTCACCTATTTCACCACCTCACTCTTAATGTATCTCTAACACTATTCCCCTGCCTCTTCTACATCTTCCCTTCCTCTATCTCCAACCACTCTAAATTCTTAAAGTCTCAAAACAGCCTACCTGTCTAGTCTGTCTCCTATACTCTACCTCCCCTACATCTTCTACTAGCCATTCTTACTTTCCTTTCTTGTTTCCAAACTCCTATACAACTAGATCCTACCCACTTTAAATAAACATCTGCCTAACTATTAACTCATTTTGCTCTAAGCAGCTTAAATAATATTGTAACTAGTCACATTTTCTTCTGCTAATTGTTTAAAACCTTGTTTGTAACAACTCACATACTTGTCTGTCAGTTGTTAATACTCTGTATAATTGAATTGCCTGAGGAGCTTTTTTTCTCTCCAGGTCTCTGCTTGTAAGATCCTATAGCTGATTGTTACTACTATGTTACTAACATTTAAGAAATTGTTTTCTACTCCAGAGGAGCTTTTCTCCCCGGGTCTCTGCTGAAAATGAGCCAAAAGCTCAGCCAGACTAACCTGGTTAACATATGTAAACTAAAATAAAAATAAATAAAATAAAACTCCAACTGCATGCTTTACTATCTTTGTTATAGCAAGACTGCAGTATTAATATAGGTTTTTGTGTACAATGGGATTAATGGTCTCTTTCCTAATTTTACAATAGGTGCAAATCTAGTCCACATCAGTCACCTTAAGGGGCTATCCATTGCATGTAACCTCACCGCTTAAACATCAATAAATAAATAAAAATAAACCTACTAAACAGTTAAGTGAGATTTGATAATGTGTAACTAACTGTAACGGGTTTTATTCATAGCACATAAGTCACAAGGGAACAGTGGGAACAGTTGTAAGATTAGCAGCAGGTGTAGCATGTGTAGCAGCACAGTTAGCAGGAGTAGTAGAAGCAGAAGGAAAAGCAGGAACAATAGGAGAAGCAACAGCAAATATAGCAGCAGAAGCAACAACAGGAGTAGCAGGTGTAGTAGCAGGAAGAGTACAAGCAGAAGAAATAAAAAGAGAAGCAGCAGGAATGAAAACAGGAACAGCAGCAGAAGTAGCAACAAGAGACACAGTATAAGTAGCAGCAGGAACAACAGCACAAGTAGCAATAAGAGAAGCAGTATAAGTATCAGCAGGAACACCAGCACAAGTAGCAACAAGAGACGCAGTATAAGTAGCAGCAGGAACAACAGCACAAGTAGCAACAAGAGAAGCAGTATAAGTATCAGTAGGAACACCAGCACAAGTAGCAACAAGAGACGCAGTATAAGTAGCAGCAGGATCAGCAGCACAAGTAGCAACAAGAGAAGCAGTATAAGTAGCAGCAGGATCAGCAGCACAAGTAGCAACAAGAGACGCAGTATAAGTATCAGCAGGAACACCAGCCTAGTAGCAACAAGAGACACAGTATAAGTAGCAGCAGGATCAACAGCACAAGTAGCAACAAGAGAAGCAGTGTAAGTATCAGCAGGAACACCAGCACAAGCAGCAACAAGAGATGCAGTATAAGTATCAGCAGGAATACCAGCACAAGTAGCAACAAGAGAAGCAGTATAAGTATCAGCAGGAACACCAGCACAAGTAGCAACAAGAGATGCAGTATAAGTAGCAGCAGGATCAGCAGTACAAGTAGCAACAAGAGACGCAGTATAAGCAGCAGCAGGATCAGCAGCAGATGTAGCAACAAGAGAAGCAGTATAAGTATCAGCAGGAACACCAGCCTAGTAGCAACAAGAGACACAGTATAAGTAGCAGCAGGATCAGCAGCACAAGTAGCAACAAGAGAAGCAGTATAAGTAGCAGCAGGAACAGCAGCACAAGTAGTAACAAGATTAGCAGTATAAGTAGTAGCAGGATCAGCAGCAAAAGTAGCAACAAGAGAAGCAGTATAAGTAGCAGCAGGATCAGCAGCACAAGTAGCAACAAGAGACGCAGTATAAGTAGCAGCAGGATCAGCAGCACAAGTAGCAACAAGAGACACAGTATAAGTAGCAGCAGGATCAGCAGCACAAGTAGCAACAAGATAAGCAGTATAAGTAGCAGCAGGATCAGCAGCACAAGTAGCAACAAGAGACACAGTATAAGTAGCAGCAGGAACAGCAGCACAAGTAGTAACAAGAGAAGCAGTATAAGTAGTAGCAGGATCAGCAGCACAAGTAGCAACAAGAGAAGCAGTATAAGTAGCAGCAGGAACAGCAGCACAAGTAGCAACAAGAAAAGCAGTGTAAGTAGCAGCAGGATCAGCAGCAGACGTAGTAACAAGAGAAGCAATATAAGTAGCAGCAGGAACACCACCAGCACTCTATCATGAGGATATTGTCACAGAGTAATGCAGTGTCTCTTCATACCTGTATCTACATTAGGCAGTCATATAGCTAGCGTCTGTTTAGTAATGTTTTAACTGACCTTATTGTAACCTGGAACTGCACATTCTTATAATCTTCTTTCTATTTTATTACAACCTGAGCAGCTCATCTGCTAGATACCCAGCATTTAACTAACACTCTGTACCAGATAGGATTTTTTTCTCATCCAATAGTCAAATGTTGCAGTAATAACAATATACATTCAGGATATTTCCTGATGATCAAAGGAGAAAATAGTGTCTCTGTTGCTGTGAATGGTGTAGAAGTTATATTTATTAATTTCTGGTATTAGACAAAAATAGACATTGTGCATATAATCGTACATTGGAATATTAGGCTTGGGTTGAAGAATGTAATAATTGCTGTCATTCCACAGAGATATCTTTTAGTTCCAATTTATGTGCTGATTCTCTTTTGAAGCAGGTTATTGATATACATTGTTTTCCTAACACAGAGAGTTTATTTCACGGCCAGTGTTAAATGTTGTGCAATTTACAACTCTGTTTCTTTCCATTACTAATGGTGATTTTGAGCATGACTGCCCATCTATGTATTTTCTCCTTTGGCTCTATGCTTCAGTCATAGATTTGTGAATGGGATTGGATTTGTCATTTTCTTGCAAACGATATAGATCTAGGTCACTTCATAGTAGTGCAAACACCACTAACTAAAAGAATAGATCTTAGTTTCCTTGCTATTAATCTCTGCACTTTCTTGAATCAAACCAGATATTCATTATGAAAGCAAGCGTGTAGTGGGCATGTGTCCAATATGTATCTAACTGACATTAAGTCATTGCGTTTGAGGTTGTTTTATTGGTGGAATGTTAATCTGTTTATTCATCCCATAGAGTTAAGATAATGACAGTTGTGTCAAATAATTGCTAATTTATGTTTGGTAATGGATGCTCAATAATTTGGCCAGGGAAATGCTTATGATAAACATTTGCCATCTAATCCTATCATCTGCAGTACTGTCTAGAGTATTAGATGAGGAATTCACATTCCATCCATTTTCGTGTTGGAACATATTAAATGACTTACAATATTAACCTAATGAATGTACTGCTGTTGTTTTTATCACTGACTCCCACATACATGTTTGGATTACTCTTTGTAGGTTGGTAGAAGATGTCATATATAGTAATAAGACAGCATTGTCTAGTGTATTAATCCTGAGTATAATGATCTGCATGCCTGGGAAATAGTATCTGAGACACTGTACTATCTTTTTTAAAACTTTAAGGTGGGATATTGTCTCTGGTCTGAATTTCCCTTTGTACTGTTATAGCCTATTCAACATTTTGCAGTTCTGGATATATCCTATGTGATCGTTCTATGATTTTGTTTGTTTGTGTCTTTCGGCTTTTCCTGGTTAGGGGTCGCCACAGCGGAACTCCGGTCCGCTAATGATTGGCAGTAGAGTTTTACGTGCTGGCTTGCCGGGCCTAATGCACAGCCTTCAATGAAGGAACGCCCATTCACGCATGTTGCCACACAGAAGATGCTCTAACTGAGAATCGAACGGGCGACGTCTAACTGTGAGGCGACAACGCTACCGCAGCACCACCACCGCAGTTATGTTTTGTAAACTGAAGCAATTCACAATTAAGTGATCTTGTAACGGGCACTGAATATTGATTCCTTGTGCCACATATTCATGTGCTATACATAAACCTATGTATTCATTTTTTATGTGTTGTTGTGTGCAACTTCTGCCTAATTGTTATTTTTTGCTATATTTGCTCTATTATTTATTAGAGCCA
>NC_056738.1:333296151-333323651 GCF_019279795.1 Protopterus annectens | reverse complement strand
ATACCAGAAAGAGACAGAACACCACCACCGTGTTAGTCATGAAACACCTATACCATGAACATGTAGTCATGAAGTATTTATACCAGAAAGAGACAGAACACCTTCTCACCCCCACCGTGTTAGTCATGAAACACCTATACCATGAACATGTAGTCATGAAGTATTTATACCAGAAAGAGACAGAACACCTTCTCACCCCCACCGTGTTAGTCATGAAACACCTATACCATGAACATATAGTCATGAAGTATTTATACCAGAAAGAGACAGAACACCTTCTCACCCCCACCGTGTTAGTCATGAAACACCTATACCATGAACATGTAGTCATGAAGTATTTATACCAGAAAGAGACACCTTCTCACCCCCACCGTGTTAGTCATGAAACACCTATACCATGAACATGTAGTCATGAAGTATTTATACCAGAAAGAGACAGAACACCTTCTCACCCCCACCATGTTAGTCATGAAACACCTATACCATGAACATGTAGTCATGAAGTATTTATACCAGAAAGAGACAGAACACCTTCTCACCCCACCATGTTAGTCATGAAACACCTATACCATGAACATGTAGTCATGAAGTATTTATACCAGAAAGAGACAGAACACCTTCTCACCCCCACCGTGTTAGTCATGAAACACCTATACCATGAACATGTAGTCATTAAGTGTTTATACCAGAAAGAGACAGAACACCTTCTCACCCCCAGCTTGTTAGTCATGAAACACCTATACCATGAACATGTAGTCATGAAGTATTTATACCAGAAAGAGACAGAACACCTTCTCACCCCCACCGTGTTAGTCATGAAACACCTATACCATGAACATGTAGTCATGAAGTATTTATACCAGAAAGAGACAGAACACCTTCTCACCCCACCGTGTTAGTCATGAAACACCTATACCATGAACATGTAGTCATGAAGTATTTATACCAGAAAGAGACAGAACACCTTCTTACCCCCACCGTGTTAGTCATGAAACACCTATACCATGAACATGTAGTCATGAAGTATTTATACCAGAAAGAGACAGAACACCTTCTCACCCCCACCGTGTTAGTCATGAAACACCTATACCATGAACATGTAGTCATGAAGTGTTTATACCAGAAAGAGACAGAACACCTATACCATGAACATGTAGTCATGAAGTATTTATACCAGAAAGAGACAGAACACCTTCTCACCCCCACCGTGTTAGTCATGAAACACCTATACCATGAACATGTAGTCATTAAGTGTTTATACCAGAAAGAGACAGAACACCTTCTCACCCCCACCGTGTTAGTCATGAAACACCTATACCATGAACATGTAGTCATTAAGTGTTTATACCAGAAAGAGACACAACACCTTCTCACCCCCACCGTGTTAGTCATGAAACACCTATACCATGAACATGTAGTCATGAAGTATTTATACCAGAAAGAGACAGAACACCTTCTCACCCCCACCGTGTTAGTCATGAAACACCTATACCATGAACATGTAGTCATGAAGTATTTATACCAGAAAGAGACAGAACACCTTCTCACCCCCACCGTGTTAGTCATGAAACACCTATACCATGAACATGTAGTCATGAAGTATTTATACCAGAAAGAGACAAAACACCTTCTTACCCCCACCGTGTTAGTCATGAAACACCTATACCATGAACATGTGGTCATGAAGTGTTTATACCAGAAAGAGACAGAAACCCTTCTCACCCCCACCATGTTAGTCATGAAACACCTATACCATGAACATGTAGTCATGAAGTATTTATACCAGAAAGAGACAGAACACCTTCTCACCCCCACCGTGTTAGTCATAAAACACCTATACCATGAACATGTAGTCATGAAGTATTTATACCAGAAAGAGACAGAACACCTTCTCACCCCCACCGTGTTAGTCATGAAACACCTATACCATGAACATGTAGTCATGAAATATTTATACCAGAAAGAGACAGAACACCTTCTCACCCCCACCATGTTAGTCATTAAACACCTATACCATGAAGATGTAGTCATTAAGTGTTTATACCAGAAAGAGACAGAACACCTTCTCACCCCCACCATGTTAGTCATTAAACACCTATACCATGAAGATGTAGTCATTAAGTGTTTATACCAGAAAGAGACAGAACACCTTCTCACCCCCACCGTGTTAGTCATGAAACACCTATACCATGAACATGTAGTCATGAAGTGTTTATACCAGAAAGAGACAGAACACCTTCTCACCCCCACCGTGTTAGTCATGAAACACCTATACCATGAACATGTAGTCATGAAGTATTTATACCAGAAAGAGACAGAACACTTTCTCACCCCCACCATGTTAGTCATGAAACACCTATACCATGAACATGTAGTCATTAAGTGTTTATACCAGAAAGAGACAGAACACCTTCTCACCCCCACCGTGTTAGTCATGAAACACCTATACCATGAACATATAGTCATGAAGTATTTATACCAGAAAGAGACAGAACACTTTCTCACCCCCACCATGTTAGTCATGAAACACCTATACCATGAACATGTAGTCATTAAGTGTTTATACCAGAAAGAGACAGAACACCTTCTCACCCCCACCTAGTTAGTCATGAAACACCTATACCATGAACATGTAGTCATGAAGTATTTATACCAGAAAGAGACAGAACACCTTCTCACCCCCACCGTGTTAGTCATGAAACACCTATACCATGAACATGTAGTCATGAAGTATTTATACCAGAAAGAGACAGAACACCTTCTCACCCCCACCATGTTAGTCATGAAACACCTATACCATGAACATGTAGTCATAAGTTCATAGGTTCATAGGTTCATAGGTTCATACTAGGCTATCTGCCCAAGGGCATTTATAAGCCTAGCCCATAGTTATGTGGCTTTCGCCACCCCTTTAGTTTGAATAAAAACTATGCCTATCATTTTGCTGTGCCTCTGTCAAGCAGTGACACTGAAGTAATCCCTGGGGTATATCTGCAATCTCCCATCCATTGGTCAAGATTCCTCTTGAACAAGGCCAGAGAGGTGCTCTGCCTCACATGTACCGGGATTTTGTTCCACAGCATAGGGAGTCTCTGGGTGATGAATCTATCCCTCCAGCGTTCTATTTATAACCGTGTCAAGGTTTAAGTCTCCGCCCTTGTGGTTCTGAGGGATCTAGATTTTTTGAGGTGAAGCATATTCATCAAATCTGGGTTTGACATGGCCTTATATGTCAGGCATAGGTCACCTCTGAGCAAGCGGTATGAGACTGAAAAGAGCTGGAGTTCTTTCAGTCGGGCAGCATAAGACATATTTTTGAGACCCTTTATCCTTTTGGTGAGGAACTTTTGGGGCCTTTCAAGCTGCAGCAGGTGTCTGGTCAGATACATTCCAAACGGGGCATTGTACTCAATCATAGGTCTAATGAGTGATGAGTACAGGGGACCTTGACCTCCCTTGATCTAGATGTGAATCCCTTCATGATCAGGTGGTCATATAGAAGGTTTTCCTAACTACTTTAGCAACATGAGTGTCAAGCGAAGGCTACTGTCAACCTGGGTCCCCAGAACCCTGATGACTTTTCTGTGCTCAGTGGATTGCCACCTATATGGTAGCTAGGGTAACCTTGTTTTCCTGAAGGGTATGACTATGCATTTTTGGCGTTTAACTTCAGGCCATGGCTCTGGCACCAGTTATCCATTTCTGTGAGGCCCTTCTGGAGGATATCTGTGTCATGAAGTATTTATACCAGAAAGAGACAGAACACCTTCTCACCTAACCCTCCTGTGTTAGTCATGAAACACCTATACCATGAACATGTAGTCATGAAGTATTTATACCAGAAAGAGACAGAACACCTTCTCACCCCCACCGTGTTAGTCATGAAACACCTATACCATGAACATGTAGTCATGAAGTATTTATACCAGAAAGAGACAGAACACCTTCTCACCCCCACCGTGTTAGTCATGAAACACCTATACCATGAACATGTAGTCATGAAGTATTTATACCAGAAAGAGACAGAACACCCCCACCGTGTTAGTCATGAAACACCTATACCATGAACATGTAGTCATGAAGTATTTATACCAGAAAGAGACAGAACACCTTCTCACCCCCACCGTGTTAGTCATGAAACACCTATACCATGAACATGTAGTCATGAAGTATTTATACCAGAAAGAGACAGAACACCTTCCCCACCGTGTTAGTCATGAAACACCTATACCATGAACATGTAGTCATGAAGTATTTATACCAGAAAGAGACAGAACACCTTCTCACCCCCACCATGTTAGTCATGAAACACCTATACCATGAACATGTAGTCATGAAGTATTTATACCAGAAAGAGACAGAACACCTTCTCACCCCCACCGTGTTAGTCATGAAACACCTATACCATGAACATGTAGTCATGAAGTATTTATACCAGAAAGAGACAGAACACCCCCACCGTGTTAGTCATGAAACACCTATACCATGAACATGTAGTCATGAAGTATTTATACCAGAAAGAGACAGAACACCTTCTCACCCCCACCGTGTTAGTCATGAAACACCTATACCATGAACATGTAGTCATGAAGTATTTATACCAGAAAGAGACAGAACACCTTCTCACCCCCACCATGTTAGTCATGAAACACCTATACCATGAACATGTAGTCATGAAGTATTTATACCAGAAAGAGACAGAACACCTTCTCACCCCCACCGTGTTAGTCATGAAACACCTATACCATGAACATGTAGTCATGAAGTATTTATACCAGAAAGAGACAGAACACCTTCTCACCCCCACCGTGTTAGTCATGAAACACCTATACCATGAACATGTAGTCATGAAGTATTTATACCAGAAAGAGACAGAACACCTTCTCACCCCCACCGTGTTAGTCATGAAACACCTATACCATGAACATGTAGTCATGAAGTATTTATACCAGAAAGAGACAGAACACCTTCTCACCCCCACCGTGTTAGTCATGAAACACCTATACCATGAACATGTAGTCATGAAGTATTTATACCAGAAAGAGACAGAACACCTTCTCACCCCCACCATGTTAGTCATGAAACACCTATACCATGAACATGTAGTCATGAAGTATTTATACCAGAAAGAGACAGAACACCTTCTCACCCCCACCATGTTAGTCATGAAACACCTATACCATGAACATGTAGTCATGAAGTATTTATACCAGAAAGAGACAGAACACCTTCTCACCCCCACCGTGTTAGTCATGAAACACCTATACCATGAACATGTAGTCATGAAGTATTTATACCAGAAAGAGACAGAACACCTTCTCACCCCCACCGTGTTAGTCATGAAACACCTATACCATGAACATGTAGTCATGAAGTATTTATACCAGAAAGAGACAGAACACCTTCCCACCGTGTTAGTCATGAAACACCTATACCATGAACATGTAGTCATGAAGTATTTATACCAGAAAGAGACAGAACACCTTCTCACCCCCACCATGTTAGTCATGAAACACCTATACCATGAACATGTAGTCATGAAGTATTTATACCAGAAAGAGACAGAACACCTTCTCACCCCCACCGTGTTAGTCATGAAACACCTATACCATGAACATGTAGTCATGAAGTATTTATACCAGAAAGAGACAGAACACCTTCTCACCCCCACCGTGTTAGTCATGAAACACCTATACCATGAACATGTAGTCATGAAGTATTTATACCAGAAAGAGACAGAACACCTTCTCACCCCCACCGTGTTAGTCATGAAACACCTATACCATGAACATGTAGTCATGAAGTATTTATACCAGAAAGAGACAGAACACCTTCTCACCCCCACCGTGTTAGTCATGAAACACCTATACCATGAACATGTAGTCATGAAGTATTTATACCAGAAAGAGACAGAACACCTTCTCACCCCCACCGTGTTAGTCATGAAACACCTATACCATGAACATGTAGTCATGAAGTATTTATACCAGAAAGAGACAGAACACCTTCTCACCCCCACCGTGTTAGTCATGAAACACCTATACCATGAACATGTAGTCATGAAGTATTTATACCAGAAAGAGACAGAACACCTTCTCACCCCCACCGTGTTAGTCATGAAACACCTATACCATGAACATGTAGTCATGAAGTATTTATACCAGAAAGAGACAGAACACCTTCTCACCCCCACCGTGTTAGTCATGAAACACCTATACCATGAACATGTAGTCATGAAGTATTTATACCAGAAAGAGACAGAACACCTTCTCACCCCCACCGTGTTAGTCATGAAACACCTATACCATGAACATGTAGTCATGAAGTATTTATACCAGAAAGAGACAGAACACCTTCTCACCCCCACCGTGTTAGTCATGAAACACCTATACCATGAACATGTAGTCATGAAGTATTTATACCAGAAAGAGACAGAACACCCCCACCGTGTTAGTCATGAAACACCTATACCATGAACATGTAGTCATGAAGTATTTATACCAGAAAGAGACAGAACACCTTCTCACCCCCACCGTGTTAGTCATGAAACACCTATACCATGAACATGTAGTCATGAAGTATTTATACCAGAAAGAGACAGAACACCTTCTCACCCCCACCGTGTTAGTCATGAAACACCTATACCATGAACATGTAGTCATGAAGTATTTATACCAGAAAGAGACAGAACACCTTCTCACCCCCACCGTGTTAGTCATGAAACACCTATACCATGAACATGTAGTCATGAAGTATTTATACCAGAAAGAGACAGAACACCTTCTCACCCCCACCGTGTTAGTCATGAAACACCTATACCATGAACATGTAGTCATGAAGTATTTATACCAGAAAGAGACAGAACACCTTCTCACCCCCACCGTGTTAGTCATGAAACACCTATACCATGAACATGTAGTCATGAAGTATTTATACCAGAAAGAGACAGAACACCTTCTCACCCCCACCGTGTTAGTCATGAAACACCTATACCATGAACATGTAGTCATGAAGTATTTATACCAGAAAGAGACAGAACACCTTCTCACCCCCACCGTGTTAGTCATGAAACACCTATACCATGAACATGTAGTCATGAAGTATTTATACCAGAAAGAGACAGAACACCCCCACCGTGTTAGTCATGAAACACCTATACCATGAACATGTAGTCATGAAGTATTTATACCAGAAAGAGACAGAACACCTTCTCACCCCCACCGTGTTAGTCATGAAACACCTATACCATGAACATGTAGTCATGAAGTATTTATACCAGAAAGAGACAGAACACCTTCTCACCCCCACCGTGTTAGTCATGAAACACCTATACCATGAACATGTAGTCATGAAGTATTTATACCAGAAAGAGACAGAACACCTTCTCACCCCCACCGTGTTAGTCATGAAACACCTATACCATGAACATGTAGTCATGAAGTATTTATACCAGAAAGAGACAGAACACCTTCTCACCCCCACCGTGTTAGTCATGAAACACCTATACCATGAACATGTAGTCATGAAGTATTTATACCAGAAAGAGACAGAACACCTTCTCACCCCCACCGTGTTAGTCATGAAACACCTATACCATGAACATGTAGTCATGAAGTATTTATACCAGAAAGAGACAGAACACCTTCTCACCCCCACCGTGTTAGTCATGAAACACCTATACCATGAACATGTAGTCATGAAGTATTTATACCAGAAAGAGACAGAACACCCCCACCGTGTTAGTCATGAAACACCTATACCATGAACATGTAGTCATGAAGTATTTATACCAGAAAGAGACAGAACACCTTCTCACCCCCACCGTGTTAGTCATGAAACACCTATACCATGAACATGTAGTCATGAAGTATTTATACCAGAAAGAGACAGAACACCTTCTCACCCCCACCATGTTAGTCATGAAACACCTATACCATGAACATGTAGTCATGAAGTATTTATACCAGAAAGAGACAGAACACCTTCTCACCCCCACCGTGTTAGTCATGAAACACCTATACCATGAACATGTAGTCATGAAGTATTTATACCAGAAAGAGACAGAACACCTTCTCACCCCCACCGTGTTAGTCATGAAACACCTATACCATGAACATGTAGTCATGAAGTATTTATACCAGAAAGAGACAGAACACCTTCTCACCCCCACCGTGTTAGTCATGAAACACCTATACCATGAACATGTAGTCATGAAGTATTTATACCAGAAAGAGACAGAACACCCCCACCGTGTTAGTCATGAAACACCTATACCATGAACATGTAGTCATGAAGTATTTATACCAGAAAGAGACAGAACACCTTCTCACCCCCACCGTGTTAGTCATGAAACACCTATACCATGAACATGTAGTCATGAAGTATTTATACCAGAAAGAGACAGAACACCTTCTCACCCCCACCGTGTTAGTCATGAAACACCTATACCATGAACATGTAGTCATGAAGTATTTATACCAGAAAGAGACAGAACACCTTCTCACCCCCACCGTGTTAGTCATGAAACACCTATACCATGAACATGTAGTCATGAAGTATTTATACCAGAAAGAGACAGAACACCTTCTCACCCCCACCGTGTTAGTCATGAAACACCTATACCATGAACATGTAGTCATGAAGTATTTATACCAGAAAGAGACAGAACACCTTCTCACCCCCACCGTGTTAGTCATGAAACACCTATACCATGAACATGTAGTCATGAAGTATTTATACCAGAAAGAGACAGAACACCTTCTCACCCCCACCGTGTTAGTCATGAAACACCTATACCATGAACATGTAGTCATGAAGTATTTATACCAGAAAGAGACAGAACACCTTCTCACCCCCACCGTGTTAGTCATGAAACACCTATACCATGAACATGTAGTCATGAAGTATTTATACCAGAAAGAGACAGAACACCTTCTCACCCCCACCGTGTTAGTCATGAAACACCTATACCATGAACATGTAGTCATGAAGTATTTATACCAGAAAGAGACAGAACACCTTCTCACCCCCACCGTGTTAGTCATGAAACACCTATACCATGAACATGTAGTCATGAAGTATTTATACCAGAAAGAGACAGAACACCCCCACCGTGTTAGTCATGAAACACCTATACCATGAACATGTAGTCATGAAGTATTTATACCAGAAAGAGACAGAACACCTTCTCACCCCCACCGTGTTAGTCATGAAACACCTATACCATGAACATGTAGTCATGAAGTATTTATACCAGAAAGAGACAGAACACCTTCTCACCCCCACCGTGTTAGTCATGAAACACCTATACCATGAACATGTAGTCATGAAGTATTTATACCAGAAAGAGACAGAACACCTTCTCACCCCCACCGTGTTAGTCATGAAACACCTATACCATGAACATGTAGTCATGAAGTATTTATACCAGAAAGAGACAGAACACCTTCTCACCCCCACCGTGTTAGTCATGAAACACCTATACCATGAACATGTAGTCATGAAGTATTTATACCAGAAAGAGACAGAACACCTTCTCACCCCCACCGTGTTAGTCATGAAACACCTATACCATGAACATGTAGTCATGAAGTATTTATACCAGAAAGAGACAGAACACCTTCTCACCCCCACCGTGTTAGTCATGAAACACCTATACCATGAACATGTAGTCATGAAGTATTTATACCAGAAAGAGACAGAACACCCCCACCGTGTTAGTCATGAAACACCTATACCATGAACATGTAGTCATGAAGTATTTATACCAGAAAGAGACAGAACACCTTCTCACCCCCACCGTGTTAGTCATGAAACACCTATACCATGAACATGTAGTCATGAAGTATTTATACCAGAAAGAGACAGAACACCTTCTCACCCCCACCGTGTTAGTCATGAAACACCTATACCATGAACATGTAGTCATGAAGTATTTATACCAGAAAGAGACAGAACACCTTCTCACCCCCACCGTGTTAGTCATGAAACACCTATACCATGAACATGTAGTCATGAAGTATTTATACCAGAAAGAGACAGAACACCTTCTCACCCCCACCGTGTTAGTCATGAAACACCTATACCATGAACATGTAGTCATGAAGTATTTATACCAGAAAGAGACAGAACACCTTCTCACCCCCACCGTGTTAGTCATGAAACACCTATACCATGAACATGTAGTCATGAAGTATTTATACCAGAAAGAGACAGAACACCTTCTCACCCCCACCGTGTTAGTCATGAAACACCTATACCATGAACATGTAGTCATGAAGTATTTATACCAGAAAGAGACAGAACACCTTCTCACCCCCACCGTGTTAGTCATGAAACACCTATACCATGAACATGTAGTCATGAAGTATTTATACCAGAAAGAGACAGAACACCTTCTCACCCCCACCGTGTTAGTCATGAAACACCTATACCATGAACATGTAGTCATGAAGTATTTATACCAGAAAGAGACAGAACACCTTCTCACCCCCACCGTGTTAGTCATGAAACACCTATACCATGAACATGTAGTCATGAAGTATTTATACCAGAAAGAGACAGAACACCTTCTCACCCCCACCGTGTTAGTCATGAAACACCTATACCATGAACATGTAGTCATGAAGTATTTATACCAGAAAGAGACAGAACACCTTCTCACCCCCACCGTGTTAGTCATGAAACACCTATACCATGAACATGTAGTCATGAAGTATTTATACCAGAAAGAGACAGAACACCTTCTCACCCCCACCGTGTTAGTCATGAAACACCTATACCATGAACATGTAGTCATGAAGTATTTATACCAGAAAGAGACAGAACACCTTCTCACCCCCACCGTGTTAGTCATGAAACACCTATACCATGAACATGTAGTCATGAAGTATTTATACCAGAAAGAGACAGAACACCTTCTCACCCCCACCGTGTTAGTCATGAAACACCTATACCATGAACATGTAGTCATGAAGTATTTATACCAGAAAGAGACAGAACACCTTCTCACCCCCACCGTGTTAGTCATGAAACACCTATACCATGAACATGTAGTCATGAAGTATTTATACCAGAAAGAGACAGAACACCTTCTCACCCCCACCGTGTTAGTCATGAAACACCTATACCATGAACATGTAGTCATGAAGTATTTATACCAGAAAGAGACAGAACACCTTCTCACCCCCACCGTGTTAGTCATGAAACACCTATACCATGAACATGTAGTCATGAAGTATTTATACCAGAAAGAGACAGAACACCTTCTCACCCCCACCGTGTTAGTCATGAAACACCTATACCATGAACATGTAGTCATGAAGTATTTATACCAGAAAGAGACAGAACACCCCCACCGTGTTAGTCATGAAACACCTATACCATGAACATGTAGTCATGAAGTATTTATACCAGAAAGAGACAGAACACCTTCTCACCCCCACCGTGTTAGTCATGAAACACCTATACCATGAACATGTAGTCATGAAGTATTTATACCAGAAAGAGACAGAACACCTTCTCACCCCCACCGTGTTAGTCATGAAACACCTATACCATGAACATGTAGTCATGAAGTATTTATACCAGAAAGAGACAGAACACCTTCTCACCCCCACCGTGTTAGTCATGAAACACCTATACCATGAACATGTAGTCATGAAGTATTTATACCAGAAAGAGACAGAACACCTTCTCACCCCCACCGTGTTAGTCATGAAACACCTATACCATGAACATGTAGTCATGAAGTATTTATACCAGAAAGAGACAGAACACCTTCTCACCCCCACCGTGTTAGTCATGAAACACCTATACCATGAACATGTAGTCATGAAGTATTTATACCAGAAAGAGACAGAACACCTTCTCACCCCCACCGTGTTAGTCATGAAACACCTATACCATGAACATGTAGTCATGAAGTATTTATACCAGAAAGAGACAGAACACCTTCTCACCCCCACCGTGTTAGTCATGAAACACCTATACCATGAACATGTAGTCATGAAGTATTTATACCAGAAAGAGACAGAACACCTTCTCACCCCCACCGTGTTAGTCATGAAACACCTATACCATGAACATGTAGTCATGAAGTATTTATACCAGAAAGAGACAGAACACCCCCACCGTGTTAGTCATGAAACACCTATACCATGAACATGTAGTCATGAAGTATTTATACCAGAAAGAGACAGAACACCTTCTCACCCCCACCGTGTTAGTCATGAAACACCTATACCATGAACATGTAGTCATGAAGTATTTATACCAGAAAGAGACAGAACACCTTCTCACCCCCACCGTGTTAGTCATGAAACACCTATACCATGAACATGTAGTCATGAAGTATTTATACCAGAAAGAGACAGAACACCTTCTCACCCCCACCGTGTTAGTCATGAAACACCTATACCATGAACATGTAGTCATGAAGTATTTATACCAGAAAGAGACAGAACACCTTCTCACCCCCACCGTGTTAGTCATGAAACACCTATACCATGAACATGTAGTCATGAAGTATTTATACCAGAAAGAGACAGAACACCTTCTCACCCCCACCGTGTTAGTCATGAAACACCTATACCATGAACATGTAGTCATGAAGTATTTATACCAGAAAGAGACAGAACACCTTCTCACCCCCACCGTGTTAGTCATGAAACACCTATACCATGAACATGTAGTCATGAAGTATTTATACCAGAAAGAGACAGAACACCCCCACCGTGTTAGTCATGAAACACCTATACCATGAACATGTAGTCATGAAGTATTTATACCAGAAAGAGACAGAACACCTTCTCACCCCCACCGTGTTAGTCATGAAACACCTATACCATGAACATGTAGTCATGAAGTATTTATACCAGAAAGAGACAGAACACCTTCTCACCCCCACCGTGTTAGTCATGAAACACCTATACCATGAACATGTAGTCATGAAGTATTTATACCAGAAAGAGACAGAACACCTTCTCACCCCCACCGTGTTAGTCATGAAACACCTATACCATGAACATGTAGTCATGAAGTATTTATACCAGAAAGAGACAGAACACCTTCTCACCCCCACCGTGTTAGTCATGAAACACCTATACCATGAACATGTAGTCATGAAGTATTTATACCAGAAAGAGACAGAACACCCCCACCGTGTTAGTCATGAAACACCTATACCATGAACATGTAGTCATGAAGTATTTATACCAGAAAGAGACAGAACACCTTCTCACCCCCACCGTGTTAGTCATGAAACACCTATACCATGAACATGTAGTCATGAAGTATTTATACCAGAAAGAGACAGAACACCTTCTCACCCCCACCGTGTTAGTCATGAAACACCTATACCATGAACATGTAGTCATGAAGTATTTATACCAGAAAGAGACAGAACACCTTCTCACCCCCACCGTGTTAGTCATGAAACACCTATACCATGAACATGTAGTCATGAAGTATTTATACCAGAAAGAGACAGAACACCTTCTCACCCCCACCGTGTTAGTCATGAAACACCTATACCATGAACATGTAGTCATGAAGTATTTATACCAGAAAGAGACAGAACACCTTCTCACCCCCACCGTGTTAGTCATGAAACACCTATACCATGAACATGTAGTCATGAAGTATTTATACCAGAAAGAGACAGAACACCTTCTCACCCCCACCGTGTTAGTCATGAAACACCTATACCATGAACATGTAGTCATGAAGTATTTATACCAGAAAGAGACAGAACACCTTCTCACCCCCACCGTGTTAGTCATGAAACACCTATACCATGAACATGTAGTCATGAAGTATTTATACCAGAAAGAGACAGAACACCTTCTCACCCCCACCGTGTTAGTCATGAAACACCTATACCATGAACATGTAGTCATGAAGTATTTATACCAGAAAGAGACAGAACACCTTCTCACCCCCACCGTGTTAGTCATGAAACACCTATACCATGAACATGTAGTCATGAAGTATTTATACCAGAAAGAGACAGAACACCTTCTCACCCCCACCGTGTTAGTCATGAAACACCTATACCATGAACATGTAGTCATGAAGTATTTATACCAGAAAGAGACAGAACACCTTCTCACCCCCACCGTGTTAGTCATGAAACACCTATACCATGAACATGTAGTCATGAAGTATTTATACCAGAAAGAGACAGAACACCTTCTCACCCCCACCGTGTTAGTCATGAAACACCTATACCATGAACATGTAGTCATGAAGTATTTATACCAGAAAGAGACAGAACACCTTCTCACCCCCACCGTGTTAGTCATGAAACACCTATACCATGAACATGTAGTCATGAAGTATTTATACCAGAAAGAGACAGAACACCTTCTCACCCCCACCGTGTTAGTCATGAAACACCTATACCATGAACATGTAGTCATGAAGTATTTATACCAGAAAGAGACAGAACACCTTCTCACCCCCACCGTGTTAGTCATGAAACACCTATACCATGAACATGTAGTCATGAAGTATTTATACCAGAAAGAGACAGAACACCTTCTCACCCCCACCGTGTTAGTCATGAAACACCTATACCATGAACATGTAGTCATGAAGTATTTATACCAGAAAGAGACAGAACACCTTCTCACCCCCACCGTGTTAGTCATGAAACACCTATACCATGAACATGTAGTCATGAAGTATTTATACCAGAAAGAGACAGAACACCTTCTCACCCCCACCGTGTTAGTCATGAAACACCTATACCATGAACATGTAGTCATGAAGTATTTATACCAGAAAGAGACAGAACACCTTCTCACCCCCACCGTGTTAGTCATGAAACACCTATACCATGAACATGTAGTCATGAAGTATTTATACCAGAAAGAGACAGAACACCTTCTCACCCCCACCGTGTTAGTCATGAAACACCTATACCATGAACATGTAGTCATGAAGTATTTATACCAGAAAGAGACAGAACACCTTCTCACCCCCACCGTGTTAGTCATGAAACACCTATACCATGAACATGTAGTCATGAAGTATTTATACCAGAAAGAGACAGAACACCTTCTCACCCCCACCGTGTTAGTCATGAAACACCTATACCATGAACATGTAGTCATGAAGTATTTATACCAGAAAGAGACAGAACACCTTCTCACCCCCACCGTGTTAGTCATGAAACACCTATACCATGAACATGTAGTCATGAAGTATTTATACCAGAAAGAGACAGAACACCTTCTCACCCCCACCGTGTTAGTCATGAAACACCTATACCATGAACATGTAGTCATGAAGTATTTATACCAGAAAGAGACAGAACACCTTCTCACCCCCACCGTGTTAGTCATGAAACACCTATACCATGAACATGTAGTCATGAAGTATTTATACCAGAAAGAGACAGAACACCTTCTCACCCCCACCGTGTTAGTCATGAAACACCTATACCATGAACATGTAGTCATGAAGTATTTATACCAGAAAGAGACAGAACACCTTCTCACCCCCACCGTGTTAGTCATGAAACACCTATACCATGAACATGTAGTCATGAAGTATTTATACCAGAAAGAGACAGAACACCTTCTCACCCCCACCGTGTTAGTCATGAAACACCTATACCATGAACATGTAGTCATGAAGTATTTATACCAGAAAGAGACAGAACACCTTCTCACCCCCACCGTGTTAGTCATGAAACACCTATACCATGAACATGTAGTCATGAAGTATTTATACCAGAAAGAGACAGAACACCTTCTCACCCCCACCGTGTTAGTCATGAAACACCTATACCATGAACATGTAGTCATGAAGTATTTATACCAGAAAGAGACAGAACACCTTCTCACCCCCACCGTGTTAGTCATGAAACACCTATACCATGAACATGTAGTCATGAAGTATTTATACCAGAAAGAGACAGAACACCTTCTCACCCCCACCGTGTTAGTCATGAAACACCTATACCATGAACATGTAGTCATGAAGTATTTATACCAGAAAGAGACAGAACACCTTCTCACCCCCACCGTGTTAGTCATGAAACACCTATACCATGAACATGTAGTCATGAAGTATTTATACCAGAAAGAGACAGAACACCTTCTCACCCCCACCGTGTTAGTCATGAAACACCTATACCATGAACATGTAGTCATGAAGTATTTATACCAGAAAGAGACAGAACACCTTCTCACCCCCACCGTGTTAGTCATGAAACACCTATACCATGAACATGTAGTCATGAAGTATTTATACCAGAAAGAGACAGAACACCTTCTCACCCCCACCGTGTTAGTCATGAAACACCTATACCATGAACATGTAGTCATGAAGTATTTATACCAGAAAGAGACAGAACACCTTCTCACCCCCACCGTGTTAGTCATGAAACACCTATACCATGAACATGTAGTCATGAAGTATTTATACCAGAAAGAGACAGAACACCTTCTCACCCCCACCGTGTTAGTCATGAAACACCTATACCATGAACATGTAGTCATGAAGTATTTATACCAGAAAGAGACAGAACACCTTCTCACCCCCACCGTGTTAGTCATGAAACACCTATACCATGAACATGTAGTCATGAAGTATTTATACCAGAAAGAGACAGAACACCTTCTCACCCCCACCGTGTTAGTCATGAAACACCTATACCATGAACATGTAGTCATGAAGTATTTATACCAGAAAGAGACAGAACACCTTCTCACCCCCACCGTGTTAGTCATGAAACACCTATACCATGAACATGTAGTCATGAAGTATTTATACCAGAAAGAGACAGAACACCTTCTCACCCCCACCGTGTTAGTCATGAAACACCTATACCATGAACATGTAGTCATGAAGTATTTATACCAGAAAGAGACAGAACACCTTCTCACCCCCACCGTGTTAGTCATGAAACACCTATACCATGAACATGTAGTCATGAAGTATTTATACCAGAAAGAGACAGAACACCTTCTCACCCCCACCGTGTTAGTCATGAAACACCTATACCATGAACATGTAGTCATGAAGTATTTATACCAGAAAGAGACAGAACACCTTCTCACCCCCACCGTGTTAGTCATGAAACACCTATACCATGAACATGTAGTCATGAAGTATTTATACCAGAAAGAGACAGAACACCTTCTCACCCCCACCGTGTTAGTCATGAAACACCTATACCATGAACATGTAGTCATGAAGTATTTATACCAGAAAGAGACAGAACACCTTCTCACCCCCACCGTGTTAGTCATGAAACACCTATACCATGAACATGTAGTCATGAAGTATTTATACCAGAAAGAGACAGAACACCTTCTCACCCCCACCGTGTTAGTCATGAAACACCTATACCATGAACATGTAGTCATGAAGTATTTATACCAGAAAGAGACAGAACACCTTCTCACCCCCACCGTGTTAGTCATGAAACACCTATACCATGAACATGTAGTCATGAAGTATTTATACCAGAAAGAGACAGAACACCTTCTCACCCCCACCGTGTTAGTCATGAAACACCTATACCATGAACATGTAGTCATGAAGTATTTATACCAGAAAGAGACAGAACACCTTCTCACCCCCACCGTGTTAGTCATGAAACACCTATACCATGAACATGTAGTCATGAAGTATTTATACCAGAAAGAGACAGAACACCTTCTCACCCCCACCGTGTTAGTCATGAAACACCTATACCATGAACATGTAGTCATGAAGTATTTATACCAGAAAGAGACAGAACACCTTCTCACCCCCACCGTGTTAGTCATGAAACACCTATACCATGAACATGTAGTCATGAAGTATTTATACCAGAAAGAGACAGAACACCTTCTCACCCCCACCGTGTTAGTCATGAAACACCTATACCATGAACATGTAGTCATGAAGTATTTATACCAGAAAGAGACAGAACACCTTCTCACCCCCACCGTGTTAGTCATGAAACACCTATACCATGAACATGTAGTCATGAAGTATTTATACCAGAAAGAGACAGAACACCTTCTCACCCCCACCGTGTTAGTCATGAAACACCTATACCATGAACATGTAGTCATGAAGTATTTATACCAGAAAGAGACAGAACACCTTCTCACCCCCACCGTGTTAGTCATGAAACACCTATACCATGAACATGTAGTCATGAAGTATTTATACCAGAAAGAGACAGAACACCTTCTCACCCCCACCGTGTTAGTCATGAAACACCTATACCATGAACATGTAGTCATGAAGTATTTATACCAGAAAGAGACAGAACACCTTCTCACCCCCACCGTGTTAGTCATGAAACACCTATACCATGAACATGTAGTCATGAAGTATTTATACCAGAAAGAGACAGAACACCTTCTCACCCCCACCGTGTTAGTCATGAAACACCTATACCATGAACATGTAGTCATGAAGTATTTATACCAGAAAGAGACAGAACACCTTCTCACCCCCACCGTGTTAGTCATGAAACACCTATACCATGAACATGTAGTCATGAAGTATTTATACCAGAAAGAGACAGAACACCTTCTCACCCCCACCGTGTTAGTCATGAAACACCTATACCATGAACATGTAGTCATGAAGTATTTATACCAGAAAGAGACAGAACACCTTCTCACCCCCACCGTGTTAGTCATGAAACACCTATACCATGAACATGTAGTCATGAAGTATTTATACCAGAAAGAGACAGAACACCTTCTCACCCCCACCGTGTTAGTCATGAAACACCTATACCATGAACATGTAGTCATGAAGTATTTATACCAGAAAGAGACAGAACACCTTCTCACCCCCACCGTGTTAGTCATGAAACACCTATACCATGAACATGTAGTCATGAAGTATTTATACCAGAAAGAGACAGAACACCTTCTCACCCCCACCGTGTTAGTCATGAAACACCTATACCATGAACATGTAGTCATGAAGTATTTATACCAGAAAGAGACAGAACACCTTCTCACCCCCACCGTGTTAGTCATGAAACACCTATACCATGAACATGTAGTCATGAAGTATTTATACCAGAAAGAGACAGAACACCTTCTCACCCCCACCGTGTTAGTCATGAAACACCTATACCATGAACATGTAGTCATGAAGTATTTATACCAGAAAGAGACAGAACACCTTCTCACCCCCACCGTGTTAGTCATGAAACACCTATACCATGAACATGTAGTCATGAAGTATTTATACCAGAAAGAGACAGAACACCTTCTCACCCCCACCGTGTTAGTCATGAAACACCTATACCATGAACATGTAGTCATGAAGTATTTATACCAGAAAGAGACAGAACACCTTCTCACCCCCACCGTGTTAGTCATGAAACACCTATACCATGAACATGTAGTCATGAAGTATTTATACCAGAAAGAGACAGAACACCTTCTCACCCCCACCGTGTTAGTCATGAAACACCTATACCATGAACATGTAGTCATGAAGTATTTATACCAGAAAGAGACAGAACACCTTCTCACCCCCACCGTGTTAGTCATGAAACACCTATACCATGAACATGTAGTCATGAAGTATTTATACCAGAAAGAGACAGAACACCTTCTCACCCCCACCGTGTTAGTCATGAAACACCTATACCATGAACATGTAGTCATGAAGTATTTATACCAGAAAGAGACAGAACACCTTCTCACCCCCACCATGTTAGTCATGAAACACCTATACCATGAACATGTAGTCATGAAGTATTTATACCAGAAAGAGACAGAACACCTTCTCACCCCCACCATGTTAGTCATGAAACACCTATACCATGAACATGTAGTCATGAAGTATTTATACCAGAAAGAGACAGAACACCTTCTCACCCCCACCGTGTTAGTCATGAAACACCTATACCATGAACATGTAGTCATGAAGTATTTATACCAGAAAGAGACAGAACACCTTCTCACCCCCACCGTGTTAGTCATGAAACACCTATACCATGAACATGTAGTCATGAAGTATTTATACCAGAAAGAGACAGAACACCTTCTCACCCCCACTGTGTTAGTCATGAAACACCTATACCATGAACATGTAGTCATGAAGTATTTATACCAGAAAGAGACAGAACACCCCCACCGTGTTAGTCATGAAACACCTATACCATGAACATGTAGTCATGAAGTATTTATACCAGAAAGAGTCAGAACACCTTCTCACCCCCACCATGTTAGTCATGAAACACCTATACCATGAACATGTAGTCATGAAGTATTTATACCAGAAAGAGACAGAACACCTTCTCACCCCCACCGTGTTAGTCATGAAACACCTATACCATGAACATGTAGTCATGAAGTATTTATACCAGAAAGAGACAGAACACCTTCTCACCCCCACCGTGTTAGTCATGAAACACCTATACCATTAACATGTAGTCATGAAGTATTTATACCAGAAAGGTCATGAAGTATTTATACCAGAAAGGTCATGAAGTATTTATACCAGAAAGAGAAAGAACACCTTCTCACCCCCACTGTGTTAGTCATGAAACACCTATACCATGAACATGTAGTCATGAAGTATTTATACCAGAAAGAGACAGAACACCTTCTCACCCCCACCATGTTAGTCATGAAACATCTATACCATGAACATGTAGTCATGAAGTATTTATACCAGAAAGAGACAGAACACCTTCTCACCCCCACCGTGTTAGCAGTGACAGAAGTTTAAGAGATGTTATGCAAATCAGTGGTCAAGATACAGTTTCACTGATTGCTGCAGTTGGAAAGCTTATATTTTGTAAGCATAATTCTCTTGTTCTTAAGACTTGAAGGTTGGTTTATGGGCCAATTTTTCAAAAGACAGCAAATTAAAGACCATGATACTATTTGTTTTAACACAGCTGAGCATATTAGGCTCAATATACAGTTAGGTAAACAACTTTGTTTTTACACAGGACTGTTAATTATTTGTATACTAAATGTAAAACATGCTAGTGTTCTGTGTCTGCATTATAGTTTTTCTACCATTTACATAGTTTTTTCTTTTCTACACCCAAGTTACTCAGTTATGGTCTGTCTTTTTATTTGCTAAGCTGGCCACATGGACAGACAATATAATCAGCTTTTTATTAAATATCCATTTTTTTTACATCCATCGCACCTATCATCACTTTACTTTCTGCCTCATACTGCTTTCTTTTCCTTTCCCTTAGAATCTGTCAATAATGTAGGTCTTCTATAATCATCTGTTCTTTTTTTTAGTTTGTATTTTATGCTGCACATCCCCTTCCATGATTATATATTCCTTAACCTTACCACCTTCCTTAACTTTACTACCTTTTCGTTAATATATCTCTGTGCACTGGAATCTGCCCTTTTTTAAATTCTTGTGTTGTTTACTAAACTTACATACAATCTCTCCCCTTTAATTCTACTGGCAGTGAGGTTTCCCAGTTCCAAAGTGTTACCCCTGTACAGGAATGTGATATTAGGAAAGGAATGCACTCATCTAACATCAAAGATGTTCTACCAAAGGGGAACGTCATAAAATATTAGGATTTGCAGGCAGCAATGAGATCAATGTGGAAGAATGATACCCAGACAGTTCCAATAGTAGTAGGAGCAATGGGTCTTATATAAAAGAATCCACAAATGTATTTAGACATGTTACCAACAGAAGGAGTCATTACTGGGCACATTGTGGGTACTGCGAAGAGCACTTCTGGCTGACATCAAAGACTGAAACAATACTAATTTCATGAACTTTAATCGTATTTTGATTTAAGAATAGGGTCCATTCCCGTCATGGTATTAGAAACCCAAAAGTGTATTTCCTATGAAAGGAAGAATATAGCCCTTCCTATCTTCATCTAAACCTCAGACCACAGCGCTAACATTACCACTTACCAACCTCAAATTCCTTCCAGAGCTACAGGGCCACCATTGTCACAAAACGCCTGCACATCATCTTATTTTTAGAGTCAACTCATAAGCTGAAGTAAGGGGTAGAATGCATTTCAAAGGATAGTCTGTTTTATTTTTATTTATTTTTTGTAACTAGTCATTATTATGTACTATAAGTTCAGATTTTCCACATGGGTTCAGTAGGTCTTCTATTTGCTTAATAGCACATTTTTAAAACTGTCATAAAGGCTTATTTTAGAGCTAGTATTTCTAATCATCTATAAAGTGATTTTTATAAAAATCTGGAGAAAATGATTCAGTACCTACTATAATAAAAGCCAGCAAACTTATGAGCTTTCAATAAGTTTAACAAATCCTGGCTGATGGTATTTTTGGTTTTTACTACTTTAACACAAAACATAAACATTTGCTTTGGGCATCTTGATTACAAGTCTGTTATAATTTGTTCAGAAGTAGCTAAATGTGAGCTTTTTAAAATCATATGGAGATTTCTTCAAGTTTAGTAGTCAAAAACACTTTTTTTAAAAAAAATGAAATTTTTGATTTACTATCTTATTTTTAAAAATGTTTTTACAGGTACTTACGTACTTGAAAAACATTGTCGAAAATTACGATAGCGACCGATAAAAATTACAAACGTAAAATAATGTCAATAATCCAAAATCAAATTGTTGACATTTTTCAAACTTACCTCCACATCCGGTGTCATGCAACACATGTTTTGCAGGGGGGCAAGCCTCCTGGCATCCCACACCCCCTGCTACTTATATATACTTATATATACAAACTCCAAGATCACACTACAGTGAGAGAAAGAGTACATTTCCCAATCCCCACTATAGTGCAATCTGCATTCCAAATGTTGAATCCACAACAGTGAATGCTAGTGTGCATTTGCTGTTGTAACTTCAACATTTTTTTTTCCGCTCATTTCAAATGTTGAAAACTTGCTTTCGGGATTATACGTTTGCACATTGCAGCTGCGACATTTTGATTGTAATCCGAAATTTTCAGTTGTCCTAACTCACAATAAATGGTAATAGAATTATATTTTAAAATGCAGGGGCATAATAAAAATTGCACATTTGAGTTGCTTACTTGTTTTAATAAATGCAGGCTATAATATTATAAACTGCTTTGTCTTTCATATAAGTGGGTCTGTGAACATCACTGCAGGAAAATGGTTGGGACTCCTGTAGTTGATGTTTCACTATTTCAGAAATGGCTGTGCTGCAGATGCTATTCAGGTCTAAAAAAAGTACAGAAAAAAATTATGTTTTTCTTCTTTTTCACTTTTCACTTATCACTTAGTTTGTGCAAACTCTGAATATATGTGTATAGAGGCTGAGGTGTGAGAACTATCTTGGGATAGATGAAGGATTTATGGACTTTAATTTTCTTGATAAGAATTCCTTGTAGGCTTTCCAGTTAATCAATATATTTGGATTTGTACATACCAACAGGCACATTGGATTCAATGATAGGTCTGGCAGAGGAAGAGTACAATGGTAGGATGACTTCTTTGAATCTTGAGGATATTCCCTTGGAAATTAACTCGGACAGATGTCAAAACATAATGAGTGAATGAGAGAGAGTTATCTAGACAAGTGCCCAGGTCTCTTATGACCATGCCCATCTGACGATGAGTACCAGTTGTAACATATGAGGTGAGAGCAGCTCTTTTGTTGAATACTAGTATGCTGTACATTTTTGCATTTAGATTTCAGTACAACAGGTACATGCATATTCCAGGCCTTGCTGAAGGAGTACAGTATCAGAGAATGAGAGGATAAGAGAGCCCAGTTTGCAAGGTGTCAACAAACTTGGTCAACCATCCATCTGGGATATAGGTTTGGAGGACTGCAAAATAAATGTCAAACATGAGAGTTCCCAGCACTGATACATGTGGTACCCTTCTCGTAATAATTTTACATTTCACAGCTTGGGATCTGTTGCATAGCCACTCTGCATGCCAATGGATAATGTACAGGTTTTACATTGAGTGTGACTAATTTGTCAATAATACCATCATGGGGGTAGTGTCAAAAACCTTGTTCAAGTCAAGATAAGAAGCATGCAGAGAGTGACCACTATCCACATCTTTTGTGACCTTTTAAAAAAACATACTAGGTTCAGCAGGCAGGACCTGCCCTTCACAAAACTGAAGTGATTGAGATTTAGATGAGTTAAATAGTCTATGTCAGCATAAATGAGATCTGCTAGGATATGTTCCTTCAGAGCCATAACTAGGATGGGGTGAAAGGGGTGTTTGAGGGGTGCTGATTAGCAGATGCTGATTTATGAAATTAATGCTGATACTTCATTTTTTGTGGACATGGCTGTGGTGTTAAGGGTGGGTAGTGATAAAAGTTTTTTGTTGTTGTTTGTTTGCTTGCTTGTTTGTTTTTGCTCCTCAACCTTGAGATGAAGTGGGTACCAGTCTGAGAAGTTGCACTGGGTGGCAGATGACCTAGTTAAAGTTCCAGGTCCATTGCGGTACCACCCTTTTGTAGGATAGTCACTCTGGGTTTTGTAATGATATGTTCCATGACTCTGCATATAAGGTTGGTGAGGCTGATGAGTCTATAATTATGTGGGTCTGTAGAGGTGAAGGATGAGTGGTGTAATTTTAATATGTTTGACTTTACTTTGTAGTTGTGTGACAATGACATGTTTTGTATTTTTTTTTCTACATTTTCGTTTCCTGCATTGTTGATTTGATATAAGTTGATTCAATAAACTGACATAAATCTAGCATTCTCAACAAAGTCTTTGTATAACTAAATGTTCCAGACACTTGTACGTTTAGTGCAATCTCTAGCTTTTACACTTCTTCAGAAAATAAACCCTCAAATATCAAGTAATTGACAAGAAATTACCAATAAAATAAGTATAGAAGGCTGAGATAAGTTATTTGAGTTCTAATATAAAGAAAAATACAGCAGTAGCTAGCATTGTTTCATCACAAAAATGTATGTCTTTGGTTGGTTCAATTCCTTGTTGGGGTTCTTTTGGTCGGAATCTAATCCCCTCCTTGTGTCTGAGTAGGTCTTGTCGTAAGAATGCTGGTTTCCTCTTACATTCCAAAGATATGTTATAGGTGAAACAGTGCTCCTTCACACTGCCCATTGATACGTGTGCAGTATATAGGTGAAACAGTGCTCCTTCACACTGCCCATTGGTACATGTGCAGTGCATAGGTGAAACAGTGCTCCTTCACACTGCCTATTTGTACGTGTGCAGTATATAAGTGAAAAAGTGCTTCTTCACGTGGCCCATTGTTGCATATGCAGTGTATAGGTGAAACAGTGCTCCTTCACACTGCATATTGGTATGTTTGCAGTGCATAACTGAAACAGTGCTCTTTCACACTGCCCATTGGTACATGTGCAGTATCTAGGTGAAACAGTGCCCCTTCACACTGTCCACTGGTACATGTGCTGTATATAGGTGAAACAGTGCTCCTTCACAATGCCCATTGGTATGTGTGGAGTGTAGATGTGTCATCTTTGGTTTGGACTGGCTTGTCAAGGATTAATTTTCTGCTTATTATGACCACTGAGCGTCTAGGTAGGGCCCATCTCCCTATGATCATAAATAAGATACTGTTACTTTATTCTTGTACCAGTTACCAGTGTACTATATTTATATTTGCACATGGCATCTAGATCCATTTATCAGAAAATGATACAGTAAAATGATTTTGCATTTGCAAATGTAACCACTTCCTCTATTCACTGGGATAAAATGCTTGGAAATAGCAGTGCCAAATAATGATTACCTATTACTGTTATTTATTGTTATATACAGATGAATTTACAACATATCAGGAAGTCAGATAGCATCCAAAATAGTTGGTCTCAGGATCTAAACGTCTTCTATAACATCAACAGAGCAGTTTGAGACAGGTGTATCTCGCAGAGTATACCACTACTTTCTTTCGGCTTTTCCAGGTTAGGGCCACCACAGCGGAACTGCGGTCCGCTAATGATTGGCAGTGGATTTTTACGCTGCCGAGTTTTCAGCCTGGCACCCAACCTTCAAAGAATGCATACCCATTCATGCTCGCACCTACCTGCATGTCTTTAACATCACCTGACAGCAGGGAGGGCATGCAGACTCCACACAGAAGGTGCTCTAGCCAAGAATCGAACGGGGAAAACCTCTTGCTGTGGGGCGACAATGCGAACTGCTGCACCACCGCAGCCTTTTGTGGAACAGAATACCCATCCAAATAAAACTCAGTTCATCCCTGTCCATATTCAAGCACAACTTGGATCTATGGATGGGAAGCATAAAATTTACCCCAGGACTGACCCTGTACTACTAATGGAGAGAGGCAACTCCTAAATGCTTTATTCCACACATGTTCCCTCAAATTATCTATGGTACGATCCCAGTTATTCTCATTAGAAGTAATATATAATTATTGGCCATGGTATGGGTAAGGCCAATCTATAACCAAATGGGATATGTTATTTTGAGTACAAAAAGGGAAACTGGCTAGGCTTAAACTGGCTCACAAGGGCAGCTAGCCTAGTACTTGCCTATGAATTTATGAACCTATAAATAAGTCTTGAAAGGCCTAATGACATTGCCTCAGATATGGATGATCCTGATCAAATCACCCAAAGCCTTACATGAGGTAAAAATAGCCACCTAGGTAAAGGATAACTACAAAGCCTTCTTTAACTATGTTAACTATGTTAAGAGGTGTCTAACACCTCTTTACTTGTTCATCTTGACAACGTATATTCCTAATATCAGGGTACTATCAAACATTCTATATGTAAATGGCATGGCTCTCAGTGTGCACATGCACTTTACATAGGCTAGATCAAAGGGATGGAAAAATCAGAGAAATGAATGGCGCAAATTAGGAGACAAACTAGAAAAAAAAACATTAATATGAGCTAAAGCAGGCAGTAAATCTTATGAGGGATACAATGAATTAATTCTGCATTATTTCACAGGAGGAGTGGAACAGACTGCCAACAAAAGAGGGAGATCTGCAAACTGTGCATGGATTAAAGTTTAGATAAGTTTTATGTAGTGAACAATTGTTTGAAATATGTAGTCAATATGGAGAATCACCAGATCTCTTGAGAGAAGAGGAATGAAGGTCAGCAGGACTAAGACAGAATATATGTTTGTGAATGAGAGGGAGGATAGAGGAATGGTGAGGATGCAGGGAGTAGAGGTGGTGAAGGTGGATGAGTTTAAATACTTGGGATCAACAGTTCAGAGTAATGGTGAGTGTGGAAGAGAGGTGAAGAAGAGAGTACAGGCAGGATGGAGTGGGTGGAGAAGAGTGTCAGGAGTGATTTGTGACAGACGAGTACCAGTAAGAGTGAAAGGGAAGGTCTACAAGAGGGTAGTAAGACCAGCTATGTTATATGGGTTGGAGACAGTGGCATTGACAAAAAGGCAGGAGTCAGAGCTTGACATGGCAGAGCTGAAGATGTTAAGATTTGCACTGGGTGTGACGAGGATGGACGGGATTAGGAATAAGTATATTAGAGGGTCAGCCCAGGATGAAAGGTTTGGAGACAAAGCAAGAGAGGTAAGATTACATTGGTTTGGACATGTGCTGAG